>NC_082403.1:8173089-8175589 GCF_031168955.1 Gadus macrocephalus
TAAAACTAAACTCCTTGTAGGCACTTGCAAGAAAAACAGGCAAAAACATCCATAGAAAAACGAGCCGACCTGCCAAGTTTGTTACCGTCTGTGGATCGTTGTGAAGATTACTGCGTGGCGGCAGAAGAAGACGAGAGCGTATTTTTCAAAGATAAAGAATAAAGATAGGTAACGGCGGCGTAAGAAGGTGCGTGCACGCTCTATTGTGTCAGAGATCCACTCTGTCACCTCTGAGGATGAATGCGTTAGCTCCGGCGGATGTCGAGGCATCAGAAAAATATGTGATAACAAAGGCCTAGTGAAGGGTGTACACAATGCGCTGACACGCCGCCTTGCAAACACACACACACACACACACACACACACACACACACACACACACACACAAGTGTATGTTAATTTAACCTATGGAGCTGCTGACTAAATCATTCAGAAGAAAGGGGGAAAATAAGGCAGAGTCGACGCACGAGGGACCAGGGATCGGTTGAACCCTGCTGCTAATTGCTACGGCGGACTCTAAAACCATATGCCTGTTTTTTTTTTCAGAAGATGGGGGAAAAAAAGTGAAAAGAGAGTAAGAAATGGGAGGGCTGCATCCGGAGAAAAATAAAGAAGGAGAACAACAACAACAACAGCGAAAGGTGACTTGTGCTGGCTGCTGAGTGGAGCTCCTGTACCGCCTAGGACTCCTCTCTAATTACCCCGGCTGGCTCCTCACGGGACCACAACAGCACCTCTGACACGCTCTCTCACACTCCAGCACTACAGCGCCGGGGGGGGGGGGGGGGGCAGTGGGCGGTGGAGGAACGAGTGTGGTGGGGTGGGTGGTGTTGCAACAGTACGGAAGCTAGCCCCCCCCCCCCCCCCCCCCCCCTTCCCCCCTTTGAGAAAACAACACCACAGGTGGAGGCAGACTTTTGGAAGAGGACGGGGGAGTGGAGGTGGGGGACAGCGATGGAGTCACCTTTAAAGGATAATCATGGTAGTGTTGGGGGGTAAGGAGGGAGGGGGGGGGGGGGGGGGTGCTGGGTGGGACCAGCTCTTCGTTGAATGAATATAAATGGTGTTATTGACGGGGAGAAAAAATAAATGGAAGGAGTCAAAATTAAAGTGTTCGGTTGTGGGGGGGGGGGGGGGGGGGGGAGGGGGGTGCTGAGAGGGGGGTGCTGGGAGGGGAACGCGAGTACGAACGCAAGTGGGAGAGACGGACGGAAAAAGGGAAAACAGAATGTACGAAATAAGGGCAATGAAGCAGGAGCAGGATCGGGAGAGCGTTAACAAATCACTACTGGGTTGACGGGCCGATGCAAGCGGTGCGCATCGTAAACATTTGCAAATCGGGCTCCAAAAGGAGAAGGTCCTTTAACAAGGCTTTAAGCAGAGCGTACCCTTGCGCGGCGCGAGCGACACGTGAAGGGCGATGTGTTTGGGGGCCCAGCCGGAGCCGCTGCCAGCGCTGTGTAAATATTGGACGGTGGAACAAGGGCGGTGGTGGATTAAAGAGAGAGAGGGGGCGAGAGACAGAGAGAGAGAGAGAGAGAGAGAGAGAGAGAGAGAGAGAGAGAGAGAGAGAGAGAGAGAGAGAGAGAGAGAGAGAGAGAGAGAGATAGGCCTTTACCTCGTGCCAATGGAACATTCTAGTTACAAATACTTAGACTCAACGGCTTATTTTAAATGACACTTACTTAGGTATTTAGTATTACATTGAAGTGGTTCCGACGGCTGGGAAGCAGGGGGTAAAAGGGTTCAGTCTGCTGCCTGAGGGTCTCTCTGGTTTGTAGTTGGTATTCTAGTGACGCGCCGAAGATATCCTAGTTCACTTCTAGCGAAACTGCTAATTAATTATGAATAATTAATTAACACGGAGAACGTGATACATCAACCCAATACATTATATGTAATTGATTTTCTCAATTTAAATTACTCTTTGAAGAGGTCTTTGGATTCCAGAACCACGAGCGCTCAAACATCATGGCACATGCCTCACCGACCACTCGCTCTCTCTCCCTCCCTCTCCCTCTCCCTCTCTCTCTCTCTCTCTCTCTCTCTCTCAATTTCTCTCTCACTCTCTCGCTGACGTGAATCTACGAAATAGTTGCAACAAGAAGAGTTGGTCGTAAATCAAGCAATGGTTGCATGATTTACTCAGCCAAAAAAACATAAACAAAACAAACGGCATTCATTACTATTACCTTTGCGCGTGCATGTCCTCATCAGAGCGTTTTCTAAACAGTTACAGCCACCAACGACAATGCTAACGGTAATTCAACTCAGCTGTACCGCACCTTAGTCAAACCTTAGGTTGCTTTTAAATGTGCTCATTAAATAAAGAAGTGACTCCATGACTGGCAATGTGTTGCTAAGAAGGAAGAGGATAGAACGGGAAGGGAAGGGGTAAAACCCCACAAAACGAGACGAGAACGGGTAGAGGAAGACGAAGAAACAGGCGCGAGGGAGAGGCGGTGGTTGGGGGGAGCGCTGTGAGCGGCGGGGACGGGGG
>NC_082403.1:8178089-8193622 GCF_031168955.1 Gadus macrocephalus
ACACACACACACACACACACACACACACGCACACACACACGACTGGCAAAACATTGGTAAAAAGGTCAGCTCTTTCGTATTGGGACAAATGTCTCTCTCGTGAAAATATTGACCGAGAGGAGCAGAGCATTGCGGTGTGTGATTTCAATATCAACGGTCGCAGAGCTGCGCTCCCTTATCTGTATTCAACCAATCTGAGCGACCCAGCATTGAGAATATATAATATATCCCTTTGACGCTGCAGCGATGTCCTGCCAATAGACGAGAGGGGAATTCTCCCCCCTCCCTCACCTCCCAAGTGTTGTAGGGGCTGCGCGTAACTTAAGCTAAGTCAACCTAAAAGTGTACATTCTCCGAGCACACAGATGGCTAGCCCTGACACCGACATCAAAGCCAGGGCTTTCCGTCTCGCTGTGTTTTAGATGGAGCCTCTCACAAGATGTACTGGAACAGGCCTCCTCTCATCTGCTTCCACGTTAGCCATGACTCAAAGGGCACCCATACACGCTTCGCCCACACATTACACACACACACACACACACACACACACACACACA
Organism: Gadus macrocephalus; assembly: GCF_031168955.1. Lineage (NCBI taxonomy): Eukaryota > Metazoa > Chordata > Actinopteri > Gadiformes > Gadidae > Gadus > Gadus macrocephalus. Next base: position 8,178,647 of record NC_082403.1, read on the forward strand.
CACACACACACACACACACACACACACACACACACACACACACACACACACACACACACACACACACACACAAACACACACACAAACATTGACTGGGAAACTAACTGTATGCAGGGCATCTTGTGTTACACGCAGCCCGTGAGCTGTCGGGCTCGCTGGAGCGGCAAGGCGAAGGCAGTGTGTATGTGTGAGTGTATGTGTGTACGTGTGTATCTGCGTGTGTGTGTGTATGTGTGTGTGTTTGGGGGAGGCTCGGAGGTAACAGAGCATGACCAAGTACAGAGGAAGCCGTGGTCAAACAGTGACCCGGCACCATGTCAGGGATAAAAAATAATTTAATAAACCCACAAGCAAAAGTGTGCTCCTCCATCCTGCCTTCACTGAAGGAATCAACAAACGGCTGTTCCCACGGCGACCAAATGGCGCATTGAGTGAATGTAGAACGTTGAATGTTAAACAGTTTGATAAAAAAGTACGATGTGTGTTCATTGGACCACAGCCGTTTACCCGTTCGCATTGGTCTTCATCGGCATTGCAGTCATGCGTCTGACTATCTGGTCGACGTCACGTGACCGAACCAGGTATACGCCCTTCATTATGCGGCGCGGCACACACCGTGGTGGCGGCGGGAGCTTAATTGGTTCATTAATTATGTTTTCTGCTTACCTTGGCCATTTGGGCCTGCACCCCGGTGGCTTTCAGAGACGACACCGCCTTCTGTGCTGCCGCTGGGCTGTCAAAATCCACAAAGCCATATCCTGAAGGCGGGAAGCAGGAAGAGAGAGAAGCGAGAAGCGAGAGACATAGGGAGAGAGAGAGAGAGAGGGACAATCAGGTATAAGTACAACAAAAATAAAATATGCAGATGACTAACAAGGGGAATGACAGGCGCTTGGTAATTGTCAACGTAATAGGTTGGTAACACAACTACAGAGCTTGCCAGTTCTCATATCTAGTGAGCACTACATTGTTTGATAATTAGCAACGCTGACGTTCATAGGGGGATGCTATGCATCTTAATTAGTGGCGCGGATGAGTGATCTCGCAATAACAATCCGAGGCACGCGGCGCACACCTTCACCTCCGCACACACACGCAGTTACGCTGATGCTCATTTGCATTTTGCAAACACATGCCAACGGACCGACAGGGCCGCCACCCACGTACAATGGATATATAATAGAACACACATTGAAAACAGGTATGTGTGGACGCACGCACACAGACACACAGGCACGCACGCACGCATTCGCGCGGACACACACGCGCACCCATATACACACGCATAGCAACCAACGCATATACACAGAGCAGCTTTGCCTGGAAGTATTCCCCGTAGTAATTATTCCTGAAAGGTAGCTTGGTAAATGTTATTCGTAACACATTGACACATTGAAGCATAATTTGACTGAACTACATTGTAATCATGTATATTTAAAATAAAAAACCCTAGGAAAGAAAGAAAAGTTAATATGCATTCCACATCCGAACATGAAAGCTTTTCAGTTTTAGTTGATCCCTATGCAAGCGAACCTTCACCTTATTATTTTCATGCCCCCAATATTCCCCCTCTCCCCCGCACCTCCTGAAGATTGACAGCATATCAGGGCTGTAGCTATTGCACCTTCATATCTTGGCTAACTCTCTCGCACACACACACACACACACACACACACACACACACACACACAGTCCTCTCCCACTAGTTTATATTACTTTCTCTCTCTTTCTCCCTCGCTCTCATATTTGCCCTGACACTAGCAGCCTGTGAGCAACCCCCCCCCCCCCCCCCCCCCCCCCTGTGAAAAATTCATCAGAGAGGCGCGGCGGTGGCGGTGGCGTTGGCGGCGAGGGAGTGTAATCGGCGACTGTGATTTATGAGTTATTGTGATCCCTATGACAGAATGTATGGGAGGCGGGGGTCGCATTGGTGTTAATTAAAAATCCTCGCCGCGGATTAAGAGCAGTGAATGGTGGCCTCTGATCCAGCGTTTTGGAGGGAAAGGTGTAATTACAAAGGGATCGTACCAGGGAGGGTGGGTTACACCTCTGTGGATAGCCCGGCGCGTGATTGACACACGGACACACAGGCACGCATGCACACGCACACACGAGATTCTTGCACACCTATGGCGTGTGTAGTTAAAAAAACATAAAAAATGACGTGTCTTTGAGTTGAAGCACGGACGTGTGTGTGCGTGTGTGTGTGTGTGTGTAGTAATATGAAAATCATAACCTGTGGCGAGGCAGAAATAGAGCGGCAGCCCTGATTAATGGCCAGCTGTTAGGGGTGTGGCGGGCGCGCGGGTTTAATTGCAGGAATACGAAGAGCCGTGGCGAAATGGATCGTGTCATTTAGCCAACAGAATGAGGTGCATTTCTCTCCTTTTCCACGGCGAACAAAGAAAAAGGCCCCTTTATTCTCCCTTTGTAGGTTGTTTGAAGTAGTCGGTGCTGATTTTCAACATTAAATTTCACCACAGAACCTTATAGCTCATTTAAAAAGAACAAAACTAAGGCACATATACAAGCAGGGTGTATCAAATCAAACGGTCGATACCAGATTACCAGAGGGTATCAACTTGGGGTTCTTTAGTGTCTAAACGGGAAAAAGTGTCTCGTTTCTACAAGCTTTATCCTCCTAAATGACTTTGGCACTTTACATTTCAAAGAACAAGAAAGGCCCAGGAATAGATGCAGCAGCTGCTCGGTCACCTTTCGGGGCTGTTATGTTTGGTATTTTCTAAAGGTGGGGTGTTAAGCAGCCAAAATTGCATTTTTAATAATCACTGCACCGCCACCTGGAGTGCACTTATCAAACTTTCAGCAGGATGGTGATTTCAAGAAAACCCTGACCTATATTCAGACGAGGGTGAATGGAAGAATAAAGACACGGAGAGGGAGGGCAGGGGCGAGAGAGAGAGAGAGAGGGGGATAGAGAAAGAGAACAGGGGATGGAAACAGAGAAAGAAGAGGTAGAGATGGAGGGAGAGAGAGAGGTTCGAGGAAGACACAGAGAGATCAGAGTGTGTGCGTGTTTGTGTGACTACACTGGGTCTACCCCATGCTAAGAGGGCCAGGGTGTCAATGAGCATAAAGGTGGAGAGAGAGAGAGAGAGAGAGAGAGAGAGAGAGAGAGAGAGAGGGAGAGGGAGAGAGAGAGAGAGAGAGAGAGAGAGAGAGAAGAGACAGAGAGAGAGAAGAGACAGAGAGAGAAGAGACAGAGAGAAAGAGGGAGAGACACAGAGAGAGAGAGCAGGTTGTGTGTGTGTGTGTGTGTGTCTGTGTCTTCGCTGGGTCAACACCCTGCTAAGAGGAGGTCCAGGGTGCCAGTGAGCATTCTGCTTCAGTTTAAACTGCTTGAACTCCCCTGGCCGGCGTGGTTGTAACTGGGAAATATTAAAGCTAAGTGATGTAGCGTAGCGAGCTTCATTTGAAGTCCACGGATAATAGGGTGAAAAGGTTGTTTTCGCTTAAAAAGGAGCCACAGAAGGGCAAGTCTTTAATGTTTCTGAAGTATTCAGTAATTCTGCCTTTATTTAAGTAATTTGCAGGTTGTCAAAGTCTGTGCGTTTGAGTGGGAGTGAGAGAAAAATAGGGAGTGAGTGTGTGTGTGTGTGTGTGTGTGCTTACATGTGTGTGCGCATGTTTGTGTGCATTTCCGCAAGGTGTGTGTAGGCTTGGGCGATTTTCTAATAGAACTGTTTATCATTGTACTATATTAAACGTTTCCCATTGTAATACTTTCTCAAAATAAGTCCCCTCAAAAAACAAAAATACTCTAATCTGGGGCAATGCCCGCGGTTCTTGGTTACAGTTGGCTGCTGTAATTTATGACTAGAAAGCGTTTGCTCTTCAGTCTGCCAATCAGCGGCATGTGCCTCAGCACGAAGCAAGAGCCTATGATAGCGAAGGCGCTAAAACGGCAGCTAGCGCTATCACCACGAGAGAGCTAGCTAGAGAGAGCTATGACCACCCCATTCGGGCAGTATTATGGATTCAAACCAATTGAGAAGCGGGAACCAACATGGACATCGCGTAATATCTCAAATAAAAAGTGAATGGAAGGCGTTCATAACTGCGTGAAAATAGGGCCAGTGGGGCCGGGCTGGGCAGTCAGCTGGGAATCAAGAGCGGCATTCAAAATCAACAAAATATAAAACAGGCAGCTTGAGGTAGACCGCATTCCGGGTTGCAGTCACACATTTTCTTGGTAGGGAGATTGTTTTCCCACTGGGGGAAAAAATATCTTTCCGCGACATGACGAATACACCGGACACCCGGAATAAGCGCCCGAAAGCTGCGTTCACACCAAAAGCGAGGGGAATATTCGGCTAGCGTTACTTGGGAGATGTTGCTGGCGTGAACTGCAAACCTTTTTTTCACTGCAAAGGTATATTCGCGAGAATGTTCAACTTGAGCGAATGATGAATTTGCTGAGATTAAAGCAAGTTTTCCAAACTGAATCTTGGTTAACTCAGAATGTCTGCATCACATTTTAATCAATCATAATCGTAATACAAAAAAGGCTGCAAAAAGTCATGCAGGAAAATGAATCATAGAGAGTTCAAAGATATACACAAATTAGTTATCCTTTGAATAATAATAGCTTCAAAATAACCTTGAATATAACCAAAGGAATCACAATAAAACATTTGGTTTGCGTTAACGGAACAAACTTTATTCAACAGGAATCGCCAAAAGAAAACTGCATAATACAATTAATTCACAATTGGCAATTCTAATGCAATCAAATGAGGCGGCATAAAAATAACTATCAAATTAAAATAAAAGGCAATAATTAAGAGAACAACAGAATGAAAGGCATATGACAGGACTATGTTATTTTCTAAATAAAGTCAGCTAAAGTATCCATTTATCTTGGTAGGCCACTATGTTATCATGATCCAGGTTCTTCGCTAAGAACAATAGCATTTTTGTTTTCTCTGCCTTTTAAAGGGACCATGTATGGATGACCCTTGCTCCGATGGCGAGTTTGTGGCGCTCATACAAAGGTATTAACTGGTGTCCCTCGACATGAGCTGGAATCTGTCTGTGTTGGCTTTCCACTTAAAAAGTTTCCTCTCGAGTGGCGACAGGCCCTGTTGCTTCCTTGTTCCTTTGGAGGAGTTGGCCCAGGGTCATGTTTCTTTTCAGGGGCCTTGATTCTGCACCCTCCCCCTCCTATCTCTCCTCCACCCTGACCACCACTGCTTAACGCTCTGCTGGTGCCACCATCTCTGCGAGCAGGTCCACCTTTGTCTGCTCCAAATCCTTTTCCTGGTAGTGTCCCTTGTGTCTCAGGACCAGAAGGGCACACTTCCATAGAAGTGTTTCAGTGGCTTGAAGGTCATTCTGGTCATCCAGCTTGCCCAGAATTGCAGACATTATGTCTTTCGTCAGCTGGTGTTATCCTGATCCGAAGCAAGCAGCACATCGTTCTGCCACCACTGGAGCTTATGATGTGTTTCATGGCGGATAAAATGTCTGTTAACTCGCTCAAGTGCTTGAGCATTAATCTCTCGTAGCGCATCTGTCTTTTCCATATCCTTTTGCCGGCCATCAACAACCAACAGTTTAATTGCCACTACCTGCTCAAGAATTTTTATAAAGTCAATTTCTCCATCTCACAGTTACGTTTGTGCCAGTAAAAATGTATTAATACAATAAACATTGCCTAGATTGCACAGGCTTCCCTCTCTGTGCTGGCCAATAGTTTAACACTTGCCACATCTCCACCTCACCAGAGAAGTTAACTTGGGCTAGCTTGAGCCCTTGGCTCTTGGTTTTTAAAGCGGTCCCTAATCAACACTCAAAGCAAAATCTGTTAAAATAAAAAGAATATGCTTCATTAAGCACTCGGAAACACTGCAAAGTAGCAACACAAAGCAAAATCACTAAGTTCAGTAAGGTGTTTCATAGCTTTAATTAAAGGCACTGATGATCGTATTGATTTGATTTGGTCTTTTCAGATACTCCAAATAGATATTACACATTATTGCTTTTTACAAAGCTTTGTTGAATACTCGATTCTGATTATTCAATAAAGGCATTCTACAGACTATTATTTCTGAACAGCAGACCGCTGCTATGATAGCATTAATATGGATTTAGCTCCTATATCATGAATTATAATGCTAAGTAGGCTAACCTTAAAAAAAGGCTACAGAGTGCCCGTTGCTATGGAAGCAGCTCCAACGGCAGAATGGAACTGACAATTTTTCTGCGTCGGGTCCTGCGCCACCCTGTCTGGGTTTATTTCACAACAAAGTCGGCTCGCTGTACATTGCCTCCTACATACCATATTATGTCTGGGCTCGTTATGAGCTGGTTCCTAGCTCATGTCCACCTGCTGCTTGCAGATGTTTGGGCCTTTCTTTTCCAGCTGTGGGCGAATACGCCTTTGATTGAAGATAGAGTCCAGTCGTGCCTTCCGTCTTCGTCTCGTCCCCGGTGACCGCTGGGTTCAGCTTGTGCCCGGAGCAGTGAAGCCATTGCCATTTCAACAGGGACACAGTGGCTTTTATAGTGTTTGCATTGTCTGTTGTTATAGCTGCTATTTACCCCTTGTCCAGCTTCCAAATGGCAGCTGCAGATCGGAGTGCAAAAGAGAGGTGGATGGCTGCGCTGGTCACTGGAAAGAAACTCTTCTGCAGGCAACGGGATTCCACGCCCCGTTGATTCGGGGGAGATGGTGTGTTAAGTGATGACTTGTAGCGCAACAAATTTCTTGCCGAGCACATAATGGAAGTCAGACTGTAGCTGCTGTCCACTGTCAGCAGCAGTTGCACTTACAGCTTCATACAAATGAGCCCAAACGCACGCACGCACGCACGCACGCACACACGCACACACACGCACACACACACACACTGGTTGAACTTTAAAGAAGCCCTCCAGTGTGATTGACAGAAGCATATATTGACAGCTGTATGCTAACATGCCTGAGTTTACACATGGCAAAAAATGTGGGAAACATGATTAGGCATGTAGCTAACAATAGAAGCTGCTAATGAAAATACTCTACAACATTGAATCAGTCATTTTTGGGAAAAAGGCGGTTTTGTCCCTCCATGATTTAATATATGAAAGGAGCAAATATTATACGTCTGTTTGCTTGTGAAATACCTTGACAGAAAGCAAACCCTATTATTGGTGTTCATTCTTTTAAAGCAATCAACCATTATTAGTCCTTCTCCACATCAGTACTCTGATCGCAATTTATTTTTCATGTTTCATATTAGATTTGGTAAAGTACCCATATAAACACAGGTATTTACAGGTCAGCTAGTGAGAAAGGTGAGCAACACTTCAGTGGGTAGAAGGTACTACTTGTGACGGTGGGAATTAGAACTTTGTACAGTGTAAGCCCTTTTCCTTGCCTGTTGTGACACATTGTACAACAATATAGGGCGACTGCAGACGCCTCTGATGTTTGTTTTGAGTTCGAAAGTGACAGTTCGCTTTATTAATTGGACCAATTTACACACATAAAATACTTGTGTTGTTGCCGGGGCAAAATAAGCTGTCACCTTTTACACAGTGGAATTCATTGTTATTTGGCCTGAGCCTTCCACACTGACAGCTCCTGGTAGTTTTGGTTTGTAACAGTAATACATTAATACCTGTCGGTGCATCAGCTGTAATCTGATGCACACAGCATAGTATTTTTACTATACTTCATTTGACATATAGTCACTGATATAAATGACTAATGCATGACTTTTTTTTTTTTTTTTTACAAACCGTAATTGTTTTAAATAATAATAATTCATTTGTGGGGTTTTGACAGCCATATGACGGGAAAAGAGAAGCCTAAAAAAACAATATTAATTTCATGTTTTACACCTACCTACCTATCTACAGATCATACAAAAAAATTCGGTATAGATAGTAAATGGGCATCCACATTTATTTTCATTTTAAAAACTAACATTACATTTATAAAGTCTATTAAATATGAGATTTATCCCATTGCAGCACTCGGTGTGATGGTGAACTACCATTTGTTTCAGAACACTGAAGACACACACACACACACACACACACACACACACACACACACACACACACACACACACACACACACACACACACACACACACACACACACACACACACACACACACACACACACACACAAAGAGTCATGCAGTGTCAGGAACAAAGACAACATGAACTGCCGTATTGTATTTCCTGGTCTGGATCTGGGCAAGAGATGACTAGAGTGACGGGATGAGGGGAGGCGGGGGCTGCGGGGGGGCTGTCAAGATGAAAGCTGTAGTTTCACACAGTTTGGGTGGTGTGTGATGCCACTGCCACTGAGCCTGCCTCATGCGTGTGTGTGTGTGTGTGTGTGTGTGTGTGTGTGTGTGTGTGTGTGTGTGTGTGTGTGTGTGTGTGTGTGTGTGTGCGTGTGTGTGTGTGTGTCAATGTCTGTGTGTGTGTTTGTTCATGTATGTTTCTTGTCTATGTGCATGAAACATACAAAGTGGTTTAAAAAATTTGAGATTTGGAGATTCCTGCCTACATACATCCAACCTTTAGTTTCACGGGCGGGATGTTTCTGAGTTTGTGTGTGATCCATCCATTCACTACTCACTGTACATGACAATGTGAACAGTGACAGTGAGTATCTGTTTCTTTAGATATTCCTGTGTGAGCACACACAAGCCCCCGGCGGAGGCTCCATCGAGCCCACCTCCCAGCTATGACAAAAAATAAAGAATTAAAAAACGTCTTATGCGTAGAAGTGCAGATAAGAGACTCATTACAGCTCATGTATCAACATATCAATCACTCATGCATCATTCATGCATTCACTGTCAAATTATGCTAATCCTAATTGCGCCGGGGGGAAATTATCATTCTTTATCTGCTAATAGTCTGGCAGGTTTTGGGGGTTTCCTTCCCCACAATTTTTTTCCAAGATATTTCCATTTTTCACATTTCTCATATTCAGACCTAATGATCCCATTTTGTGCTGCATACAATAGGCTCATAATGCCTTAAGTATGAATAATGAATCGTCGACAAGTCATGCGATGCCACAATAGTACACGGGGGTGGGAGGGAGAAAAAAAATACCCAGAAAGCTGTGCAGTTGTTTACATCCGTGCCAGTAATCGAGGAGAGTTCTGAATGCTAGTCGGTGATTAATCGCCGTGGTTACGCGTTATGTTAATGATTGGCGTATTTGCAAGTATAGAAAGTAATTACGCTTAATGGAGGAGATAGATGGAGCACTCCATGGACAAGTATGCAGAACAGCACCTCTAATATAACTCTTGTGATGCAGTGCGCGGTGCCGGCCCTCTCATTGTAACTGTGCCGCCCGTCTATACATCAACCCCTGCTGCTTCCGCGGCTACCTACGGGTAAACTTATTTTTTTGTCCTGCCGCAGCCATCACTTTTGTGCAAAATTATGTGGAACTTCTTACCCCCCCCGAGGCCTTCACTTAAGTTTGAGAGGTCCAGGACCGCAGCCAGCCAACTCAGGGGTTTTCTCTCACTAAATCAATTCGGGTTCGGGCAGAAGGAATCTCTCTAAGGCAGAGGCATTGCTGTGTGAGAGGGTGTTGAGTGAGGGAGGAAATAACGTGAGGCACATCTATCTTTTAAATAACCAAGAGGTTCTGTGGGAAGGGTTTTTATCTTATTATTACTAAACACAAAACTTGGAATCATTCTTTACAAAAGTGATTACAGCCATGAAAATGCAAGTTAGTGGGGGTTTACAATTTGGGCAACTTCTAATGCCAGAGTTTTGTTAGTCTTCTGGAAATTAAAACTTTCTTTGTGACAATCGTGATAGAGAGAATATAAGTTTCAAGTGGACGTAGCATTTTATGAATCATAAATCTGTTTCTGGTTCTTATTCAGCTGAAGAAAAATGAAAAAGATTGATAGGTTTACTGCCTGGCTGAATACCATTCAATATGAAATCCCTATAATCAATCACGTTAGGCTGTTTGGACAGCCATTCACGTTTTGCATATGTCTAAATTTGCTCAGGAATCTCCTAATGGAAGAAAAACAAACAGAGGACATTTATGAGAAATACAGAAGATGTGCTCACAAAATGCCCTTCATCACGACCAAGGAAACCCATACTGAGCGACAGGTGAAGCTGTTCCAATCTACAAACCTAAAACCAGACAATCACCATGCCAGCGGCTCATTCACATTTATTCATCTCTCCAAAGCCATGATTGTTCAAGTGCAGACAAACAATGAGTCCAGGGAAATTGATCAAACTTGAAGACCATCGGTTGGAAATAATCGCCAAACTCCTGATTTAGCCTAGCATAACCCCCCGTCCGACATGACTGACTTCCCCTCCACGATCACGGCTCCGACTCGCTGATACCTCGGCCGACGCCTTCCCCCCACAACGCCCGGCTAAGTCTGAAGGACACCGACGTGAAATCGCCGCCGGCGCTGCACGCCACCGTTTAATCAATCTCTAAAAGCCATAAGACCCCGCGAAAATAGCCGCTTCGCCCGGGCAGCGCAGAGGCGGCTTCGCAGGGGATTACCGCTATGTTTGCTCGACATGAGTCGCGTCCGTGTAAGGATAGGGAAATATAAAACCGAGGAGAAAACACAGGGGCACTCGACAGATTTCAAAAGGGAGCACATTTATAGACGTGTTTGTTCCGCTTCGGGGGGGGGGGAGGGGGGGGGGGGGGGGTGGGGAGGGTCTGACTGGGGCGGGAGGTGGGTTGGGTTGTTGCGGTGTATGCGGTGGCTGTGGTGAGATATACACTAACACTGAGGCAGAGCGCCGGGGGGGGGTTTAAATAGCGAGATGGCAGCCATGCAGAGCGGCAGCCAAAGCAGGGCCTTGGGCGTGCTCCAAACCCAGAGAAGAGCATCTTGGCTGGGGATGCATTCCTCTGTCCTCTCCTATTTATTTTGATGAACCGACGTGTGGCTGGTGATAAATGTTGTGATTGCTGTCGGCCAAGAGGAGGGCTGGTGGTGTACACATGAGGCTGACCACACGTGTGTGTATGTGTTTGTTAGTGTGTGTGTGTGTGTGTGTGTGTGTGTGTGTGTGTGTGTGTGTGTGTGTGTGTGTGTGTGTGTGTGTGTGTGCGTGTGTGTGTATGTTCAATATGCGCAAAAAAGGTTTGGGATGCATGGCTCTGACTGCATCAATATGGATGAAAAGACCTATCTTCACACACACACACACACACACACACACACACACACACACACACACACACACACACACACACACACACACACACACACACACACACACAGTATATATAATTTTTGTTGACGCTGGACATCTGTGAAATATATATATTTTTCTATTAATGCCGGGTATGAAAATGTTAGCTTTAGGCAATATACCCCTCGGACCACATCAGTGCTGTCAGAGCATTAGTGCGGCAGAGGGCTGACACGGCCCCATGGCCCTAATACATCTGGATCCACGTACAGCCGGAGCCAAGAGCCAATCACACCACTTTCCATTCAGAAATACAACCCCCTCTTTCTTGCACTTGTGGGGATGCTCAAGTTCAAAATGCAAATTATGAAATTGTGCCCTCTCTCTTTGCTCCCACAAACAGGCAAATATATGCAGGCACACACACACACACACACACACACACACACACACACACACACACACACACACACACACACACACACACACACACACACACACACACACACACACACACACACACAAAGAAAGCCTATGGAAACATACTCAAGTTCAAACAGTGAAACACACACATATATATATATATATATATATATATACATACATATATACACATATATACATATATACATACATATATACATATATACATACATATATACATACATACATACATACATATATATATATATATAAACCATCATTTACCATGTCCCCACACACTGCAAGCCCAGCTTTGGGAGGAGACACACCCATGTGTTGTAAAATAACTCGCCCAGAGATCTTTTATATGAGACACTGGCGGCGAGATATCGGTACAGGCAATTAACTTATCAACCCTGCAACATGGATTTATAGCCGGGCGTCCCTCTGTGCTCTATGGCAGAGGTGAGGAGAGAGGAGCAGAGGGGGAGAGGGGAGAGGAGGAGAGAGGAGAGAGGAGAGAGGAGGGGAGGGGATAGGAAAGAGGAGAGAGGAGGAGAGGGGAGAGGAGAGAGGAGGAGAGGGGAGAGGAGAGGGGAGAGCGGAGGAGAGGGGAGAGGATAGAGGAGAGAGGAGGAGAGGGGAGAGGAGAGAGGACAGTGGAGGAGAGGGGAGAGGGGAGAGGAGAGAGGACAGTGGAGGAGAGGGGAGAGGAGAGAGGAGGAGAAGGGAGAGGAGGAGAGGGGAGAGGGGAGAGGACAGTGGAGGAGAGGGGAGAGGAGAGAGGAGGAGAAGGGAGAGGAGGAGAGGGGAGAGGGGAGAGGACAGTGGAGGAGAGGGGAGAGGAGAGAGGAGGAGAAGGGAGAGGAGGAGAGGGGAGAGGAGAGAGGAGGAGAAGGGAGAGGAGGAGAGGGGAGAGGGGCAGAGCGGACGGCCCCCCCTATTGGCTCCAGTGTCCTGGATTGTATTTCTTGTCATTTTCTCTCCCAGATATCGGTGGGGCGGGGGTTGGGGTGGGTTGGGGGGGGGCAGGGCCTGTCCTTGTCAGGGCGCGGCAGTGCGGATCTGTCGCAGGGCCAAGTGGTAGGGCACGGGGCCAGGCAGCACGGCAGCAGCTCATTACGCCAGAGACACACTGGAGGTGACACCCGGAGAGAAATAAAGAAAGAACTACAAAATAAAACAAAGACGATGCCGCCATAACCCCCCGCCAGCTACGGGCTACGTGCTCAATAAAGCGGCGCTACTGTTGTTTTATGTTCTTCTGAATGTTTCTTAAAGGTTTTTCGAAGGCGTTTGTGTTTACCCGGTCCTGCTTGACCTTGGAGTTGTGTTTGTTTCTCAAACTGCCGGTTGTTTACGATCGGGACAATTCAACAATTTGGCAATTAGAGACGGCTATTAGCATCCGTGTTCCATTGTGGAATTTCATAATTGTAATGCATTAATCACACCTCAATTATCATCTCAAATCCTTAATGAGTTAATCAACATATTCACTTATTAGTTTACGATAACATTCATCTATTTACGATTTATATTGACAGCGCAATAACAGTCGTTTAAATCAACACGAATATTACAGTGTACCCGAGCCCTGCAAAATGGTTTTACTGGATTATTAATAATATAAGTATGAAATGTGTGTGGGTACATTTACAGGAATAGCAACATCTTCTTGGAGGTCATTATTAATAACGATAATGTACGGCTCCTTCCGATATTAAAAAACCTTGATAGCGTATGGGATAGAATCAGAGTAAATCTGTGTTAACCAGTCAGTTGCATTCTCATAATATAATTTCTATTTGTATTGGACCTGGATATGTGGCGTTATGAATTTGCCATTCTTCAGTAATTAACATATGAAATAACATTTTCGAAAAGATGAAGTGTGTTGAAGTATGATATCACACGCCTGCTCTTGCTCAATTAAATAGCCTGGCGCTGAATCTGCTACTCAATTGACCAGGGAAAAGAGACACCGAAAGAACCAATGAATAATGATAACTAATAAAGTCTTCAAGTATAAAAGAATACCTCTTAATCAATGTCCTTTGGCTGAAGCAAGACAAACAGTTTAACAGAGAGATCTCCCAACGTCTACAGGTTTGTGTAACTGAATCTATTACGCCGTTTCTATCAGGAGCCTCAATTGGCTTGCTGGCCTAATTGCTCAGCCTTCACGTGTGTGTGTGCGTGTGCGTGTGCGTGTGTGTGTGTGTGTGCTTTATATGAAGAGCACTTAAGAAAGAGCTATTCATGCCAGACCTGAAGGGTGTTAATTACTTGTCAAGAGGTTGTTAAGATGGGACCCCAGGCCCAACACTTAGTGGCTACGCACACACTCGCGCACACAGAAACATACATCTATAGATAAATTGCACTCATAGCCACACGCACACATACCACACAAAGAAACTGTTAAATGTGTGCAGTTCGTTTATCCCAGGTCCTGCTCACCTCCCCCTGTGGAGTCTGGGACGAAAATAGCTGTGGTGGGTGAACAAACACAGTTGGCTCCCCACACACACACGCACACACACACACACACACACACACACACACACACACACACACACACACACACACACACACACACACACACACACACACACACACACACACACACACACACACACACACACACAGGCCAGGTACTACACATGCTGTTGGATACCGTCAAGCCGTGATCTGTTCCCAGTGCAACGGCAATAATCCCATCCCTCCCTCCCAAGATAAGAGACGCGGAGACCAGGTAAATATTTAAACAACGCCTGATCAATGTAAAGCGAGCGGTGTGTGTGTGTGTGTGTGTGTGTGTGTGTCTGTGTGTGTTTGGGGGGACGGGGGGGGGGACGGTGGTCAGGTCAGGTTTGGATAAAGTGTTTAATAATCAATTCCACCCGTGGCACGCAGCTAACTCTTTAGCCTTTCCCGCTTCCTTTTCCCTTTTCCTTCCTTCTTTCCCGTAAGGAGGCCGCTTGATTTGCTTTCTGCATCATTTAATTTCTACCGTGAACACGTCCCCTGCTAACACACACACACATACATACAAACACACACCGCTTCCGTTTGCAAGGGGGTTATGATTCATTCCTTCCTAAACTCACCACGGGTGGGGTCATTAGTCAGGGGTGGAGGGGGTGAGGGGGTTGGGGGCCACTGCTCGGAGCCAGGGGCCTTGGCAGGTCAGTGGGTCACCGGTGTGTTTCCCATTACCCGGTGCTGGTGGGCTGGGGTGGCAGTGTAAATATCACTCTATTCGTTGAGACATTCATCAGTAGTCAGTGGACAGGATGTGGTGTTGGGGGGGGGGGAGCCTGCGGTGTGTTGTGCAATGGGATACAGCCAAATGTCCCCAGA
>NC_082403.1:8198722-8224051 GCF_031168955.1 Gadus macrocephalus
CTCTCTCGTGCGGTTTCTTTCCTTAAACCGGTCTCTTTACATCGTCAAAAATCTTCACACCATCACCCTCCCTCAATTTTTCGCACCCCTCCCGCACACGTACGTGCTCACGGCTAGACAGATCACAGTATGTCCCCCCCCGCTAATGACCTCTATGATTAGTTCTACCAGTTCTACCAGTCATTGTTTCACACTGCCGTTCCCCATGTCCCTGAACATTTCTCTCTTCTTCGTCACATCTTGTCTTCTCTTCCTCCCGCTGTGGGCAGCCTGAGCAGGTGGCCGGTGCATGTGTGTGTGTGTGTGCGTGTGTGTGTGCATCTGTGTGTGTGTCCAATGTCAACCAAAGTAGGGAACCATTAGAGATGTGCATTGTGCTTCAGTTGGACAAGCCCGGACAGACGCATGGCTAGGTGTAGATTCACATAGGAGTGTGCACGTGAGTGGGTGGGGGCATGCATTTCTAGGTCTACACCTGACACATTTGTCTTCCTCTATGCGTGTGCAGGGCTTGTGTGTGTGTGTGTGTGTGTGTGTGTGTGTGTGTGTGTGTGTGTGTGTGTGTGCATGTGCGTCTGTGTATCAGCCCAAGACCCCTTGCAATGAATATGTGTGTTCCTTGTTTTAGGTGCTCATCAGTTTTGTTCTAACCTCCAGTAATAGACCAGGGAATATGAGCTTGTTTTGTTCCGGCGCGGAGCCAGAATCAGGTGATTAAGGGAGCGGGGAAATAAATAAGAAAGGCGGCAAGATGGCGCCACGGTGGCGGTCAGTGCAGTCCTCCGGGTGGGTGGCAGGACGGATGGGGGCCAGGGCAGAGCCTGCTGTCGCAGACAAGGGCATCTCATGACTTTACAGGATTAACGGGGCTCCGGCGGAAACTTTTCCAAGGGAAGGAGTGAAACGGTGCGCTGATAGGAGGTTGAGGGGGTGGAGAGAGTGCGACGCTGTCGGCATGTGCGCACCGATACGATGACTTGTGTGTGCTTGTCATTGTGTTCCTCTATGAGCACAGAGCATGTGCATGCATGGCTATTTTCGTGTTGTCTTGTCCGGTCCAGACAGTGGTACTTCTCATTCTCATTTCTAACAACAAATGCTACGCTTTTTTACGCACAAATGTTTTATGTGGGGAGACATCAAATGAACGACCAAACACCCACACACCCCCAAGGCCCCTTGAGCAGTGCATGGCACCACAATACCAGGCGGTAAGGGAGTGCTAAGAGGCCACAACCAGGCCCTTCGGATCCTGATACCACAGCAGACTCTTTCAGTCGACAGGATCACAGTATCCAACCTCTACCGCCTCCGTCTCCACCACCACCACCACCACCACCACCACCACCACCACCACCACCACCACCACCACCGGCTACGTGTCGGCGTTACCCGTACCTGGCGAAGCCCACGCCCCGGCTGACCCCGTTGGCGTCCCTCAGGATCCGCGTGGAGATGACGTGGCCCAGGGGCTTCAGCATGTTCTCCAGCTCCTGCTCATCCATGGACACGGGCAGGTTGGAGATGTACAGGTTGGTGGGGTCCTGCTCCTGTTGCTGTGGGTCACAAAGGGGAGAGATTGTGGTGAGGCGCGGGGAATGACCATGACTTCCTGACATTGCCAGCAATGGCTGTCAAAGTGGAAGTCCAACTGCTACACTATGAGTATATCGACATGCACATGATTATGCACTCACTCCATTGTTCCGTGTCTGAATGGTAGCATTTGTGTCATGCCTGTTTTGGAGTTTGAGGCTATTCCCTGGGTGTATGCTTCCTGCCAACCTCAGGGGGGTTGTGGAGTTGTGTTCGTGGGTGTGTGTGTGTGTGTGTTGTACGGTTGTAGGCACCAGGGGACAGTACATTGGACAGCGTGTGACAGAAGTCCTCTGTGCTGCGCCTAGGGGCCTGCTGCAAGCAAGCTGAGACAGGGCAGCTGTTGCTGGGGCTGGCCAGAGGAAGGCAGGGGGCCCGGTGAACTTTAAAGTGCACCAGCTCGCAGGGCAAGCAGAGCAGCCAGCCCACGCAGCCAGCCAGCCAACGGAAGAGGCCTTACAGCCAGGCGGTGTGGGTGGCCAGGACGTTATCCAGCCACTGATTAATTGTTCCGTGCATGAATCCATCGCAGTCCATCCAATCATCCATCCATCAATCCACCCGTCCATCCATTCATCCATCCATCCATCAAATCAAGCCATCAGACCTATGCCCCATCCATCACAGCACCCATTCATTGATCCATCCATCATTCAAAGCTGCACGCGAGTCACCAAGTTAACTATTGAGTCAGACCACCAGCCAGGGACTGGCAAGCCACCAGCTCCCATCCATCACATTTCCTCCCAACTGTTCACTGCCTCCACTTGGGACTGTGTACTGCAGTACAACTCACCAGCCACAGCCTAACCTATGAGAGCTGGCGGATCACCCGGGGGCGAAATAAAATATTACATATACATATACATCTAGCCAAGCAATGCAACTCAGTTAAATGTTTTTTTCCGTTTTCAAGCTGAGTCCTAAATCAAGCGAATCAGTTCCGGGAATTTATGTATTTGCAGTCTAGCATGGTCCTTTTAAAGTAAATCAAGCGAACTAATTACCAGTTATTGGTTTTGGAGGCAGAGCAGCCCAGGGAGTTGACTAGTGCCGCAATCCTTCAAGCGGAGCTCTGCTGTTTGCCCTTATCTGGCCTGAGGGTCTGCCCTTATAAGGTGTCCTTCAGCAGGACACTTGATCGCCGCAAACGAAACGCGTACGCCCTGCAGGGCTACTGTACCTCTAGCTGACCTTGTAACTCAGGCTTGCTTTCAGGAAAGTCGATAGCGCAGCACAGTGTTCTGCTCCTCACTAGGTGCTACTCACTATGGAGCAGTGGGTCCACCGCCGAGCCGTCTGCTACAATAACACCAGAGTACACAGACAACAGCCAAAGAGTGGTCGGTTCCTAGGAAACACAAAACTAATTTCAATGTGCTTCCTTCCCTGCCTCGGAGTTGAACTGACCCTAAACTTAGAAGCGTGCTCCCACCTATATTCTCACTAATGATACAACCTACACTGTTCAGCCATGGCATTTAAATGGCTTGTGCAATTGCAGCCAGCTGAAAATACAAGCCCATTTTAAAGGTATTTTCACAGTGCTTTAGTATCCCAATAACTTAAAGGATTTCATTGCTGCATGACCAAGGTGATGTATGTATTCAGGTGAATGCATATGCTTCCCTGACGGTTCCTTTCACTGCTGCTTCCACTTAACTCAAATTACTTCAAATTGCTCAAATTAATCACTCCATTTGAACATGGCCAGCAATGTGCGTCTACTGCATTGCCATACCATAGTGCACCATCCATTTTTTACTGGGGTAAACCAAAAAGGAGGCCAAGTGTTTTGATTGAAACCAGGTGTTATGGAATCACTGTGAAACGGGCGTCTGCTTTTATCACTGTTGTCTGCTGTTGAAGTCGACAAGAGAAGTAACATCCAGGCATCAAAGATTTGGAAGCAAGTTGATGTGTGATGAGAAGGTGTGATGCAATCTGTCTCAGTCCCAAAACTGGATTCTCCTGGATACCAGAAGCTGACACGTATCAAGGCAGCCAAGGACTCTGTGCAGCAGCAGAGTGTTTCGTTATCGCCTTCCGATCGATAATCCATGAAGGAGAAGGAACCCCCAGGGCCGGGAAACGATCACAGCGAGTTCAGTTCAATAATTTGTCTGATTGAGACGGCCTTAGGGAGTGGTCCCTAAGATCAACATTAACAATCTGTGTGGAGAGAGTTTAACCGGAGCTGTGGTCCATTATCAAGGACAATCCATCATGCGGTCGCGGACGGATGCTTTGGGGAGGCTCCCGTCATCAAGTGCTGGGTCCGCCCGGCGTCCTCACGCCAACTCAAACAGCCGTGAGGACGGAGCAGGACAGAAGACTCTCTTTATAAAAGCATGACAACGTGATGCCGTATTGTGGCGTTCAATTACCGGCACTGCGTCCCTGGAACAACTAAGCTTTAGAGGGTAGCCTTACAAGCAACACACATTGGCAATATAACACCTGAGCAGGAACAGAGGCTAAAGCGAAACACATGATCAATAAGCCAATTAACTTTGGTTTACATGCCGTTGCAGCAAACATTTATGTTTAATTTGCCTTGATTTAAATCACCTTCGTCACATTGCCACATTTCGAATGAGACATCTACAAAAGCATTAGCCGGTGTCAGAGGGGTTTCGTTTCTTTCCCTAGAAGATAGAGATTTAAACAAACATGTCTCCTTGGCTCCCTGTGCGAGGCTGTAGAGACACTCCCAGCCTCTGCCCGTCTGTAAGCCAAGGAGTTAGAGAAACGTAAAAAACGACTTTGGCGTGCCAGAGGCCACACCCGTCTTGTTTAGCGTTTGGAAGACAGACAGGAAGCCGAGGAGGAAGTGCCTCAACCAAACTGATCTGCTTGCCGTCTGTCAGACGAGCAGGGGGGGGTTGGGGGAGGGGGGGCCAGGCTGGTTACCTCCCCTGATTAATTAGCCGTCTTTATCTGACAGGACATGTTTGATCTGATTAAAGCCTGCGGGAGAAAGGCCCTGCTTCCGACGTCAAAACAGGGGAAAAGAGTGGCGCTCTCTTTCTCTCCTTTTACCAGGAAGTCAATTATCAGCCTGCAGTGCAATTGCACAACAGCTCTTTCTTTGGGGTTTTCCAGCAACCGGATTTCGCCGATGAATGAGACTTAATTAATTCAACTGAATGGGGGCAGGGTGGGGATTCTTGTTTTTCACTGCGCACATATTTTTGCCATCTGAAAGTCCTTTTACTGCATGAAAAAAACCTCCATCATTTCTAAAAAAAATTTACTCGATTCCTCAATAACTTTGAGGGGAATTTTGCTAAGGATTACGTCGTACGAATATCACTGTCAAAGACAATGTTTAAATTAAAGATTTAGGTTGCGCAGTACATTGCTCGCAACAAACGCAACGAGTTCCAACCGAGCGTGCTCCTCAAAGTATGCTCGGTGAACGTGCACCGCGAGGGCCCCACACGCATGCGTGTGTACTTGTGTGGGACTGTATGAGCGGTTTGCATGGGCTAATAGAGGAAAGCCTTGGCTTGCAGAGGGATTATCATAAGGGGTGGTGGGATGGTTGGGGGATGGCGCGGTGAGTCTGCCCATCTCTTTGATGACGTTCTGCACCACAAAGCCCTCAATTTCCAACTGGAGAGGTGAGGGGAGGTGTGCAAATGGGAGCATTATGACAGCGGGTGAGATGGGCCGGCCCGTTCCACACAGAGATTTAATTTCCTTTAATGTCACCCGTCGCACGTGCTCAGCTGTCAGCCAATGAAAGAAACAGTAATTTGGCATCTTGTGTGTGTGGCTGTGTGCGTGTGTTTTTTTATCATGCAACGGTGTGTTTCAGTATGTGTGTGTGTGTTTGTGTATATGACCGAGCGACGGTGTCGTTGAGCGTGTGTGTGTGTGTGTGTGGGTCGGTGGATGTGTACGTGTGTTTAACTATGTGTGTCTAAATATGATTGTGTGATAGTGTGTATGTGCCCCATATCCCACTGCGATAATCATTGGGCATGCCTGTTTGTAATCCCATTCTCAAATGCGGTGTGTGTGTCTGTATTCGTCTGTATTTGAGTCAATCTTCGCATGTGCGTGTGTGCGTGTGGGGGTTTTGGTTTCCCAGTCAACAGAGCAAGCTGAGGTGTATGGCTGTGCGGCCTGTGTGTAGGTGTGTGTCTGTGTGTGGGGGCTGTTGTCAGTGTCTCTGCACCATTAAGCAGTGTTGTAGAAGGTTAATGGAAAGCTCCAGGCACCGCTGGCCCTTTGATGAGCGTAATTCCTTCACCTTGCCATCAGGAGGAGGGGACAAATCTGTATGTGTGTGTGTTTATGCAGCAAAGTGTTTTGAAATATATGTGTCCGTGTGTGTGTTTGTGTGTTAGTGTGTGTGTGTGTGTGTGTTTGTGGGCATTTGGGACAGCAGCTCGTGTCAGTTTGTGCGACACATAGGCCCTCATGCCACAGATGATGATGCACACACACACACACACACACACACACACACACACACACACACACACACACACACACACACACACACACACACACACACACACACACACACACACACACACACACACACACACACACACAAACACAAACTCCCCCTCTGCTCTGTTAAGCCCTCCCTATAGTTTGTGTGGTGAATATTACCAAGCTGTAAGGCTATGAAGGAGAGTGTGGGGGGCTATTAGCAAAGACAAATAAAGGATGGGACCGGTAGGTCGATGCCAAATAGGAGTGATAGACAGCACAGGCAAAATAGGCCAGGAGCAAAAGAAAAAAAGGGGCAAAGAGACAGGGACAGAGAGTCAGACAGAGCTGGAACAAGGGCGAAACCAGTGATGGACGTACAAATATGGGCAGAGAGAGCTGAAAAGAGAGAGAGAGAGTGAGAGAGAGAGAGAGAGAAAGTAGGAGAGAAGGAGAAAGAGAAGGAGAGAGGGAGAGAGAGAGAAGAGAGAACAAAGTGATGGCTGACATGACGGACTGATCGTACACATTAAAGGAGGCCCCTGTCTGCTTTAGGGGAGAAACACATCAGGCCCTTGGAAGTCGTACATGACCGCCTTTAGGGCCCCTGGGGCTGTATCCAGTTGAGCTGATAAAAGGTAGACAGATAGATATTGTGTCTTGACTGGGGTCACTGCGCTCCACACTGCGCTGAACGCTGTGCCGATGCTCCGGGTTCATCCACCCTTTCTCTCTCTCTCTCTCTCTCTCTCTCTCTCTCTCTCTCTCTCTCTCTCTCTCTCTCTCTCGCCCTCTCTCTCTCCTTCCCTCTCTTGTCAACATGCCTTTCGTGGAATCGCCGCCTCTTCCTTCTTCCCCTCACTTTCCTCATCCCACCCACTCTGTCTCTCGTCTATCTTTCTTCTCTCATGCGCTGGCCCCGCTATCGTCTTCCTCTCTCTTGCGAGCGTCAGTCTTTCCTCACTTTCTTTGTTTATAGACCACCCCCTCCTCCCCATCTCATACTCCGCTTACCCCCGCACACTCCCCATGCGCTCTCAGATAAACCTTTCGTTCGTTTTCTCCTCCCACCCATCTCTCTCCCTTGTTCCTTTCTCGTCTCTCTCACCTCCTTCGTGTTTTTCTTGCGGGAGTCTCTCTATTCCCTCACCGTGTCTCTTTCTCTCTCCCTCTTTCTGTCTCCCTTTCTTCATGTTATCCTGGGGCTCTGAAGATGGTGTAATTGGCTCTACAGGGGCCACCTTGCCACCCCTACATACACCTCTCTACAGTATTCCACCCAATTCTTATCGGTAAACCTCTCTCTTTCTCTCTTCCTCTCGCTGTCTAACTCTCTCTTTCGGTCTCACTCTCTCTCTCTGACTCTGTTTCACTCTTCCTCGGTCTCTCTCTCTCTCTCTGTTCTCTCTCTCTCTCTCTCTCTCTCTCCTTGTACTGCCCGCCAGGTACGCAGGCTCTGACCTATTGTGTAGTTAAGTAACTACCTGGCCTCGAGGGACCTAGTTACCACCAGTCACACTCACATCAAGCCCCTCTGGCTCACATTGCCAGATGAAGAACTCAAATGGTATAAGTATAAAGTATTTGCTAAGTCAAACATCTTTTTTTCTTCTTCTTTATTTTGTCTTTAGAAGCTGTGTACCGGTTTGCCAGCACCTTGCTAGGAGGCTTTGGCTGTGAGGCAACACACACACACACACACACACACACACACACACACACACACACACACACACACACACACACACACACACACACACACACACACACACACACACACACACAAACACACACTCGTTAAAAGATGAAGTCGAGTTGAAGACAGAGCGCCAGAGAGAGATGTCTCATCTGCTGACCCCAACACCCTACCCCGCACCCCCTTCTTTTCCTGTCACCAGCGACAAGCAAATAGCCGGATCAGTGGACACCGCTCTAGATTGTTGCTTCATAGACTCCGTTAAAAACACTCTGCTCCGGAGTGCGTTTCCCCGTGTTCAATTCACCGTGACACTCCAATAACTGACGACGAGCCTTCCCGTCGTGCAGTGTGTGTGCAGCACAGCGTGTGTCCGTCCCACGCAACATATACCTTACATACATACCTTACGCCTCACTACGTACAGGCTTACAAACATAGATAAAGGCAAACATACATATATATTAAATGCAGACATACAAGCAAGGACGCACACACGCACACAGACTACACACTGCTGACTGCTAACATCTGACTGAATATAGCGCAGTGTATGCCCAGATTTTTTAAATCATGGAAACGACAAGTAGGGAAGGAAACGACTAAATAAAGAAGGACCTGTCTGTGTAATAGCCGACCAGAGTAGATCCATACCAGGGGGGACGTGGCCGTTTACTGAGAGACGGCCATTGCTCAGTTGGCGGTGGAATAGTCTATAGGGCCGATAGCCGTCAACATGATGCGTATGGATTTTGAATCCATACGTGTGCCGTTGTCGAAGACAAAGACCGATTTCCCCATGACTTCATTTCTGGTGTGGCCTCCCTCCCTCCTTCCCTCCCCTCACTAGCTCTCTCTTTCTCTCTTGACCTCATTTTCCCTCAGAGCTAAATTACCGCCTTCCAGCATGACTGCAGAGCCCAGCACAAAAACGCCAAGCAAAAACCCTGTTGGACACGCAAGCCATAAATATCTTGTCATTATAAATTACACACACACACATTGGTCTAATATGCATTAGAACCCCCCTGCCCCCTACACAATCCCCCCCCACACACACACACACACATACACCCAGAGACACCCAGACCCACACACACAGCCCAGAATCATGTTCTTAGGGGTAGAATCACATTCGCAATTGGAAAAGTATGTAATGCAATAAAGCTAAGAGTTTCATTTGAACAGATGCCCGTTGGTAATTTGTACACACACACACACACACACACACACACACACACACACACACACACACACACACACACACACACACACACACACACACACACACACACACACACACACACACACACACACACACACACAGAGACACGCGCGCGCGGCCCCAGGAGCATCAATCATGTGTGAACTCTGTATTCTGTTTCTCACACACATGGGTCGGTACTATACTGTCACACATCCTAATCACGCATAATGCTAAAAACATGTCTCCTGAACGCACTTGAAGGAGAGACAGAGATAGAAAGAGAGCAAGAGATGGAGAGAGAGACAGAGAGGGGGCAAAGCCCTAGCTGGTGACGTGTGAAGTCAAACCACTATTTCTCACTGCAGGGGGTTGACCAAATCTCTATTCCTAATTCATGCCTTCTGTTAGAAACGGGCGACGGAAGGCAGAAGATCTGTGCCGTCACCCATTACAGCTGCTTTCAATGTCATCAGGAGCGTGGCATTGGGACAGACACACACTTGTCGGTTAGGCACGGCTGTAAAAGTGAATAGAAGAGGAGTGGGTAGTACTTGCAAGTGAATTCAAAAGTGTGCGTACACAATGTACAGATAATAGAAATTTGGAAGTTTGGGCTTCAACTGAAGTGATTTCAGCAGACTTATTTCAGCAGACTAAAAATGATTATAGGGAAAAGGAAGCCCTGGGTGTATTCTGCTGTCGGGGGCTGGCTTTCATTCTTCAGACACTAAGCAGATGAAATTACTTCATGCAAAAAACTATGCTACACAGCGACGCAGGTTAAGCTACTATAGGGAACGGAGGCCAGGTGAGTCTAAACCTGCAGCTACTGACCCCCGGGTTTTGATGAAGGTGCAACTCCACAAGGATGAGCATGGGATCTGCTCAACCTAGCCTACAATTGAGTCCGTAGAAATAGACCATCACTTGGTATTTATACATATTGAAGTAACTCAAAACCTCATCTAGAATAAAGAACATGCTCTCACCACGAAATACCTCCTTTTACTTCAACCCTGAATCCCTCAACCTTTCAGTCATGAGTCTGACTGGTTGACTCTTTCTGAAGCCGCTAACCAACTGATCAACAGTCGTCCGCGTTTACTTTGATGATCACAGTTCAGGAAATCACAACCCTTCCTCGTCAGAGTCGTTATCTCCTGTAAGAGACGATGATCAACAACCACATCAGTTTATTTTTTTCTTTCTTTCTTTGAGCTTCTTGCTGCGTCCCCTACCATCCTGAGACTCTGCTTTCAAAGTGATTTACAAGAACAAGGACATGCTGAACCATTTATGCACGCTTTTGAAACGCTACACTGTGCCGTTGTAACGGGCCCATATTAACACATTGACGCACGGTTGTGAATTATAACCACTCTGATCGTAACCCCTATCGTTAACATTTCTTTCTGTATTGCTTAGGGTGAACCCTTCTATGTGTGGAGAAAACACACATAATCAGTTTGGAGAGCAAAGCCTAAGTAAGGTAGTTATTTGGTTATTAAATAAGACAGAGTGCAGCATGATGAACCATTGTACGGGCCATTGCTGAGCTCTGCCTTCCCCCTACGAGGACAACGGTGTCCCAGCAGCCCACAGGAACGTCTGGAAGGACAGACAAACCCACCGTGGTTCGATCGCACACCACTGTGCCTCCGAGCCCCGGCAAATGAGAGGCGACACACACACACACACACACACACACACACACACACACACACACACACACACACACACACACACACACACACACACACACACACACACACACACACACACACACACACACACACAAACCACGTCGTCAGGTAGACATTTGTATTGTTATTAAAGATGTACACATTGACTTCACAGTGTGACACACAGACATGCAGAGACACAAACTCATGTGCAATTACACTGGATAAATCGTCACTGTAGAATGAGGTACAAATTGGTCTGTTTTATTGCGAGATGAGAAGCCAGGTCAGCAACAACAGCGAAAGCCTCTGATACATTATTGAGCACCACAGCATGCCAATCACAGTGTTTGGCTTTGTGTTATTCACCATTATTCCCCCCTCCTCCACTATGTTCTCCCTCTCTAAGAACCAGACATTTGCTATGTCAACACAAGTTGAGGGGCTGCAAAATTAATAATGCTCTGATATTGTTTAATATCATGCTTGCAGGACTGTGTGTGTGTGTGTGTGTGTGTGTGTGTGTGTGTGTGTGTGTGTGTGTGTGTGTGTGTGTGTGTGTGTGTGCGTGCCTGCATGTGTGTAATCCAAGCGTCCCGGAAAAAAAAATATCGACCAGACTAACCTTTCACGAGTGTTCTCCCCTCACCCTCGTATCTCATTCGCACTCCCCTCCCCAACCCTCCCCAACCCTCCCCCCTCCCCCTCCCCCTCCCCTGCTTTGCACATGGGGCGAGAGAGATCACACCTTTTCTGGTCCAAACAGACCCCGCACCCCTCAGCGATGTGGGTCGTCAGTGTCAGGGCTCATCCATTTTGACGGAGGGTTAATGTGAATTTAAATGGGTCGATGTGCGCTCCGCCCGCTTAATCACGACCCCTGATTTGATTTTGTATCTCCCTCGGTGAGCTAATATTCCAGAGATTAAAGTTTCATGTGGAGCTCATATCACAAATCTATTATTAACACGGAAGACGCGGCATGCTGGGCTCACCTCGGTTACGATATAGACTCACGCCTGGCACCGCGGCACACACCCGCACACGCACACACCCGCACTCATCACACACACGCACACGCGCACACACACGCGCACACACAGATCAGGAGGCGCTCGCGCTCTGGGGAGCTAAACTACGCCCAACACACCGCGGCATGGCTACGAAAATGAAAGTTTGCTGTGAAATAAATAAATAAAGGCGGGAATACATTTCAATGTCATGTTCTGGTAACCCGGTACCAACTGCACCATCTCTAATCTCTTAAAGCAATCTCTCAGACAAGAAAAAAACTCAATTTTTTTTATTTGCCATGCCGAGTGCAACAACGGCTCATTGTGTTTTCACCGGGGCAAATGCATTTACCCAGCTGCCCCTCCCCCTGCCCCCTGCTCGCTCTAATGCATCATTCATGAAATCATTTCACAGATTGAATTCCTTCTGACTGACATCATGTGGAGGCGGTCAGGAGACGAGACGGAGGAGGGTGAAATGTGCTGTGCTCAGGGAGTGTGTGTGTGTGTGTGTGTGTGTGTGTGTGTGTGTGTGTGTGTGTGTGTGTGTGGTGTGTGTGTGTGTGTGTGTGTGTGTGTGTGTGTGACGTGTGGTTTGTGTGTAAATCCATGTATGTGCATAGGTGTGTGATTTCTGTATGTGCATGCTTTGTCTAAATCCGCAAGTACGTGTACGCTGGGTTTCTGTCGGTATGTCTGTGTCTGTGTGTGGATGTGCTTTTGCACATGCATGTGTGTGTTTGAATGTGTGTGTGTGTGTGTGTGTTTGTCTATGCTCTTGTGCACATGCATGTGTGTATGTGGGCTTGTGTGTCCATGTGTAGGCCATTTTGATTTCCGATGCGGACCAGTATGAAGACCTCATAGGGCTGGTGCTGGGAATCAAGCCGTAAATTATGGATGAGTCTTCGCTTTGAACAAGAGGAGAGCCGTAACTCTTCTCCTTCCCTCTATCCTGTCCTCCTGTCATTCCGTCGGTCTGTTCCTCTCTCCATCCTGTTAACCTGGAACACCTGCCCCTGCCCCTCACACGAGGAGTGAGCGGTAGCGGGGGTGTGTGTCTCTGTTTTGCTTTGTTTTACAGGCGAGAAGATCAAAACAAGCGATTATCCGGTCTGCTCCTGTCTTAGACAACTCCACACAATAACCCGTTGAATGCTGTGGATAAGTCACGCCACCCCATGTATACAGGGACTGTTTCAAGCAACCTCATTCTTTGAATACCAGATATGACCAAAACCTCAACATCACCTATAAAAACACACAGCATGTTTTTCTTTTACATTGCAAAAAGGTAATTCTATCCGTTATTTCAGATTCCGCATTGGCTATCCCAACACTTCAACATTTTCAAAGCGATTCCTTCTGAGGACAGAGGTAAAGCAAAGCGGCATTGATAACCACACGCCAGGCTCCCAGGGTTCACAGGCCTCCTGGAAAGCCACGCTGCAAATACCCGTGTTTCCAAGCAAACCATCGCTATAAAGCTCATGTGTCTCCAACATGGCCGCCCTTCTCCTCTCTGGGGGGGAAACCGCTTCGTTCGCTACAGCCGCCGCTGCCGCAACCTCATCAGCAGCATGGCAGTGGGGACGCCCAACACATGGAGCTGCGGTGGAACGACGCTGCCAGGCTTCATCGAGAAAATAACAGTCTCAAGTGACCGAGGCTTGCCGAGCGGCTCTGTTTGCTAGCACTGCCGATGTTTTCCTACGGAGCTAACCCTTGAAGCCTCGACGCTGACCTCGCACGGCCGCGTCCAAAACCAGACGACAGCTTTGTTTGACGTTCTAAGACCCGGCGGAATCTACCGGATTCAAACCGCCAAAGTCCTCCTTCGTTCCTAAGCCTAAATACATGTTTAATGAGTTCAAAGTTAGATAGAGCGAAAGGGATAAGGTGGTAAAGGCGCGCCCACTCAGGCAGAAGGAGGCTACTACGCGATGGTGCGTCTGCTCGAGTAGGCATGCGAACGTACCCGAGACGTAAACACACGCACGCGAATGTTCAACGCACACACAAACTTCAGCTTGACGTAGGCAATCTATTGTCTTAGGGTGAGGTGACACATGTAAGCACTTAAAAAAAAAAGGCAGAGAGAGATGGCGCGAGGCGTTGTGCGATGGCGTCATCAGAACACAACAACGGTTTATTTTCCTGCACGTTCTGTCAGCCGCACAATAGAGGCGTAACGCAATTTACACGTCTGAAGGTTACGCCGCCGCCGCCGAAGAAAATAGCATACGTTGCGGTGGCTGCGCTGCGAACACACACATCATCATAATAATAATAGTAATAATAACTACCCTGGGTTATGGATTCATTTGTTTTACCTTAATGTTGCCACTGCTCACTGCAAGGAAAACAGTATGGCTTCCATGAGGGACTATGGTAGCGCGGGGAATATATCATGTGTCTAACTCTAAACACAAATACGTTCCCCATGCATGCACGCTCACACAGCCCTTTGCCGGGGAAATGATACAAATATGCCAGACAATGTGGTGCGCGAGAGGCCCGGAGACATTGAAATATATATTGGAGAATTATTTCTCGACGGAAAACGGCAACAACGTGAAGTAATAAAAAAAGAACGAGAAAAAAAAAAAAGAGTAATAATGGGAGTGTTGTATTGAGGCACAGGGGGTGGGGCAGGCTGTGTGTGAGTGTGTGTGTGTGTGTGGGGAGGGGGTGTTAAAAAAACAACATTTCATGCGATGTCACTCAAGATTAAGGTAGGAAGCCAGGCCGGTCTGCGGCGGTCTGTGGGCAACTCTGGGCTGCTGACAGGCGTGCAAACCGACAGGCTTTGGGTGAAACACGAATCATTAAGTAGCACATAGGATTCAAACCCAGAACCTCTCCCCTGGGAGTTGAACAACTTTACCAGACATCACTCTCCTACCCTCTAAAACAACTCAAGGACCTCGTTTCTAAAATACAAAGAAAATGCAAAAAATGGGGCTGCAAATGAGCGGTCATGGTGTGTGTGTTGGTCCTAGGTGGAGCGGCGTGACACGATTTACAAAGAAAGGTCTACCTGTCTCGGTTTAATGACCCCCTGAATGGACTGGGCCATTCAGGCCCCGATTAGGAGGTGAGATAATGTGTTTGCTATGGAGCTCCATCACACAGCGGGTAACCCGGGGATAATGATCATCATCATCATCGTGGCTATGATGATCCTATCGTCCAGATAACGTCGGGAAAAACCGCATCGGCATGCAGTGCTGGAGATTGGAGTGATTCGCCGCCGTGTATAACTTCCTCCTGAGCCCTTAGTGGGGTGTTTGCCTGCCAGAAAGGCTGGGGTAGAGCTTCTTAAAGTCTGTCTTCCCCTTCATGGGGAGTGTTCCAACTCTACGGTGTCAGATAAGATATGCTAAGACTTTATTCATCTAGAAAGAAATTGCAGTGACAGCAGCTCGAGGTAAGACAGTGTGGGAACAAAGAAAAAATTATTAAGGATTGCAGTAGAAATACACATCATACATGACGTAGTTCCAAGTAAAACAAGAATTAGGACTTGGGTGTACCGGTTTGATGACTTTTATTGCAGGGGAGTGTAGGTTTAGGCTATTGAAGGCATCGCATTAAATTTCCCCTCTCTGCACTTAAACACGTGGTAAGAACAAACGACTCTATTGGCTGAATTAATTAGAACATTTGGCATCTTGAGAGAATCTTCATGAAGGACTGCCAGAGCACATTGCTCAAGACTAGGCTGTCGTAAAACTAAGCAAAGCATAAAAAGTGAGATATACTGTGCTAATCTGCCACTCCTTTAGCAAATAGTCTCGGCTCATCGCTGTGTTATCTAGGCAGCATCTAATGAGTTCTTAATCTGAGTGTGTCTGCATCATTAACACAGGCTGTTGTTTTCAAGCTGTAACACTCCAACAAGCCTTTCATCTTACGTACGGATAGGGTGTGTATGTACCGGTATGTGTGTGTGTGTGTGTGTGTGTGTGTGTGTGTGTGTGTGTGTGTGTGTGTGTGTGTGTGTGTGTGTGTGTATGTTTGTTGGTTTTTATGTGAATGTGTGAGCAAGTGAGAGTGTGTGTGTGTATGTGCGTGTCTGCGTGTGTATTTAAGAATCTGTATTTGTATAATGTATACATGTACACGTATAATTATGTAAAATTATGTAATTTCTATGCATGTTAATTGTGAATCTGTGAAATCTGGGAACCTTTCTGCCAAGCAGTTCCCAACAGAAAAAGGAATAAGTGAAATGTAATGCAACACATTTAAGAAAATGTGGCACATTTACACATCCAAACATAGACTATTTGATGTAGCAATAGCTCATGATCTCCCCGGATGAGAGACAGAGAGAGTGAGAGAGTGAGTGAGAGAGACAGAGAGAGAGAGAGAGACGAAAATACATTTAATGAGGGGACATATCTTAGAACTGGAAAGTCAGTACAAGTGTCACGGACGATTTTGCGCCGTCTATAGACTGGCATTAAGAATCCCAGAGAACTAATGTGGGCAGAGAGCATACGGTTGAATGTGTGGGGAGAGAGTGAGAGAGAGTGAGAGAGAGAGAGAGAGAGAGAGAGAGAGAGAGAGAGAGAGAGAGAGAGAGAGAGAGAGAGAGAGAGAGAGAGAGAGAGAGAGAGAGAGAGAGAGAGAGAGAGAGAGAGAGAGAGAGAGAGAGACTCACACAGAGAGGGACAGGGCATGGTCGAGAGAGATATGCAGCAATAGAGGTCTAAGTTAGACCCTTTAACCATTTAAAAATAAATAAAACCCAAGGTCTTCCAGGGGCTTCCATTGAAAAACAACTGCAATCGCAAGCAGCCGCTCACAGCACTGATGATGTCATGATAGCAGAAGCTACACTGGTGGCCTGCAGGTGTCAAACAGGATGTCATACCAACATGTTCTCCATGTGTTTTTTTCTCCATAGAGACAATCAGAAAGAGAGGGAGAGAGAGATATAGATAGAGATAGAGAGGGAAAGAGAGAGACACACTTCTTTTGGTAAAATCATGGCAATTTCTTTTTTTTCCCGCTAATGCACACACAAAGATACACACATCACAATGGTGTATACATGCAGTCTATTCCTGGGAGTATACAAAGCGTGATGGATGGCACATACATCCAACCAAGGAATAGTCAACAGAGACAAATGGAAAGAGGGCTTTGTTTTTCCACCCCACACATCTTATTGTTAACCTGACCCCGTCAATGTGTCTGGGTGGTGCAATCGCCCAGACCGCTCTTACATATTCCCTCCCTCCCGCCCCCAAGTGAGCAGGGCAGTGGTTTTGCTTAAGTCTTTGCAGCTGTCGCAGTGTGCAATCGTGTTCTGGGGCCGGGTACTCGAGTGCTTGTTGTTGTTGTTGCTGCTGGTGTCGTCATCGGCACGGCCTTTTAGCACCAGTGCGTTGTAGCTTTCTTCAAGAAGAAACACAGCACTGTTGGCTCTCTCGCTCCATCTCTCCCCCCCAACACACACACACAAACACACATCCATAATTAGAGTAATTGATGTCGGATGATGCTGCCCTCATTGGTTGGGAATGCCGAAAGGGCTATGGGGCTCTCTCTGAGTGAGATAATCAGAGAGAGTGAGGCGAAGATTTTTTTTGACCGTTTTATTTACGAAATTGATATTTTCTGCCATTATTACTTTGCTTCTGTTCGTGTGGACTCTTATTTCACTTTTCTGCTGTGTCTATGTCAATTTACTTTTTCCATGGCAATAAAGACCTTCAAATCTTTAGAGAGAGGAAGAGAGAGAGAGAGATTTACGTGTGAGTGTCACGCATATCATTTAATAAAATCACAGGGATCCCGTTCAAACACACTCACAAACGCAGATGTGCTGTTGATTGCTGGCAACGTAGGAAGTGCGATGCATTCAACCAAACCAACTAGTACCCAATAAAATCAACCAAAAAATGAGATTTTCTGATGAATTAGCTGCAAGGCTTGGCTTTGACACACCGCCACTGCAGTGCTCTGCAGCGTTTCATCTGTTCATATTGCATGAAGGAAGGTGGATACACACTTGCCCACTAAGGGCTGGAATATTAAAGGTTAGAATCTCTCAGTATGAGGGAAAGTTTCATTTAAACCCTGCCCCAAGCATATTCCCATAACAAGAAGAGGGAACCAAAAAACCTGGACGTGTGTGTGTATGTGTGTGTGGATCTGTACCTGTGTTTGTATATATCTGTATACGTGTGTGTGTGTGTGTGTGTGTATGTCTGTGTGTGTGTATGTGTGTGTGTGTGCATGCGTGGCGTGCATGTGTGTGTTTGTGTGAGAGAGCCAAGAGGAAGACGGTGAGGGCGGGTATATTCTGCTGAAAGTCATGGCTGAAAGTCAGGCTGATTGTTTGCTGTTTGTGTGTGGTGGCTCGCTGGTGCGTGGGAACAGTGTTAGATTCCCCGCAGGCGGTACTAACTTAATGAAGGAGGGAGAAACACATACAACACACACACACACACACACACACACACACACACACACACACTCTGGGAGCCGTTGGGGGCGTCCTCATCTGCCCCGGGCCCGAGGGAATCCCAGCTCTGTGCATCATGGCCTCCTGATCAACAGGGGGCAGTGTTGCTTTCTTGTGTTTGTTCCGGTTTTTGTGCAAGTGTACTGGTGTGTGTTTGCGTGCATGAGTGTATGCATGAGTATGTATGTATGGATGAGTACATGAGTGTATGGATGAGTGCATGAGTATATGTGTGTATAAATGAGTGTATGCATGACTTTATGTGTGTTTGCATGGGTGTATGTGCGTAAGCATGTGTGTATGCATGAGTGAAAGCATGAATGTATGTGTGTTGCATTAGTGTACGCGTGTATGCATGAGTGTACTTGTATGTATGCATGAGTGCACGAGCGAGTGCAGGTGTGCGTGCACACGCGGGCGTGCGCCATACGGCTTTGTCTGTGCTTTGTTTATTCAGTTAAGGAGCCGCAACAGCGTGAAGTCAATGGAGGTTGATTTAATTATCTCCACCGTCGCTGGCGCTACGCCTCCCAACCCCCACCCCCACCCCCTCCCCCCCGCCCGTCTCCCGTCTCTGCGAAAACTCATTTTCTTCCATGCGTCGGGCCTGAGTGCAGTCCTTGACGACAGCTCGGCGACGGAGCCGGAACACCGTGGGGAGGGCGAAACATGGGGGCAGCTCACTGGGAAGGCCTTAGTTCGCTCTACATATTCCTTCCTGGCCTACGTTTTTGAAATGCTCGCGAAATTTTGGCGTGGGATAAATACGGGCGAGTTTCAGAGCGAGCGAGCGAGTGCCTCGTTCTCTCCGGTGCGAGGACCACTGGCCTTCCCAAGATGCATCAGAGATCTCTTTGCGTTACAGAGAGTAATTAGCGTAGCACAGCCTGGCGTACTCCCCAGCTGACACACACACACACACACACACCCCTACACACACACACACACACGACTCATTTGATTCCACTAGCCTGTTTTTAGTTCTCTACACATTTTTTCTCCTACATTGGCGGACTTCCCGTGGCCTATATTCATCCCCCTCTCAGCCCTAAACTCTTAACTCATGGAGAAAATGACAGTGTGTGTGTGTGTGTGTGTGTGTGTGTGTGTGTGTGTGTGTGTGTGTGTGTGTGTGTGTGTGTGTGTGTGTGTGTGTGTGTGTGTGTGTGTGTGTGTGTGGGGGAATGTTGAGTAATAAAGTTCTTGCTGCAGTGGGTGTTTTTTTCAGGGTTCTTTTTCCGCACATTATTTTGTGAATGTAATGTCTTTTCCTGCTGTTGTTTCCCAAGGTTGGCTCTAATGAGGGAGGGGCTAATGAGATGCAAGGTGCTGCGGTGACTTCCTGATGAAGGCAGTAGGTCAGGATGACACCTGTGCTCGCTCTCTCTTTCCTTCTCCCTCGCCCTCTCTCTCTTCTCCCCCCTCTCTCTCTCTCTCTCCCCAGACAATGACAGCCCCGTGCGGCACGCTGCCTTTTCTCTTCTCTGCCCGCGGCCTCCACCCCCACCGTGACTAACAGGGCCACACAAAAAAGGTCATTCAGACGGCTGTAAGAAGCAGATGTATCATTTACTGAGAGATGGATGACAACATGTCTCGGCGAGCAACACAAAAAAAGAAAAGAGAAGGAGAAAGAAAGGGGGAAAAAAGGGCTTTTATTTGGGCCAGAGCAAACTGCTGCTACCCACTGTCTCCACCACCAACACTGTTTCCCCCACCACCACCACCACCACCGCTCACTGCTCCGTCTTCAATAACCACCACCACCACCACCACCACGGCTACCCTCCCCACCCCCCACCCTCACACCTTGCCAATTCCCTCTTGAGTGAGCAGACATGGTACAACTGCCACTTAAGCTGCAAAGGAAATTGCTCCTCAGAATAGTTGAAAATACTCTGGGCCATCGGCGGGCGGTGGGGGAGAAGAAATGGCTCTATTCATTTCCCCTGGAATAGGGTGTAAAGGAAACTAAAGAGACAGATCTGGGGAATGAAGATTGGCATGCCAGAGTGCCGTCTTATCGGTCAATAGGGGAGGGGGGGGGGATTTCTTCAACAGTCCCATGGTTAGGGTCCTGCCTGGTAGATGTGTGTTTTTGTGTTTGTGTGTGTGTGTGTGTGTGTGTGTGTGTGTGTGTGCGTTTGTGTCTCTATTGCAGTACAGTATTACAAATCTTCCAGCAGGAATCCGTATGGGATACGGTAATTTTTTCAATCTGCTGATCAACGGGTTCCAGGTGATGTCTTGGCTTTATCAAGTGTGCATTTTGGAGGGGAGAATATCCCTCTGTGGTTATGGTTACGATAATTACTAGAGTGGTACACCATTATACACCGAATCTCATCACAACACTTAGCAGTTGGATTACCATTTAGGCACGTTACACTCCATTACTAATATGAATTTGGTGTCATAAAATCGGAGCAAAATAAACAAACCGAAATGATAGAGATCTTATTTTTTCTCCAACCAATTGACTGATTTTTTTTAGAAATTCCATTTGAGCATCCATTCTCATTTTGGAGATTAGCAAGGAAGCTAATGTTGTCAGATTAGATAGTAGACACAGTACAAAGCGTTTCAAAAACTATTTTCTTTAATACCCTACAGTGTAACATTATACTGTTATACTATATACATTACAGGATAACACTGTAAGGCTGTTAGGCTATTTAACAGTACGGTACAACATTACGCTGTGACTTTGAGGAGGCTAGGGGGGGTTCTAGAATACCCTACAATGTAACATTATAGTATTATTGTATTGTATTATCGTATGCTAAATTCAGTACACGATAACACAGTACTGTTATGCTATATAACAGTACAGTAACATTACATTATGAGGAGGCTTTGAGGAGGCTGTGGGGGTTATAGAAGGCCTTAAAATGTAACAATACACTTTAATGCTGTATAACATTACAGACTAACTCGGCACAATGGATCATTAAAGCATGACTTTGAGGAGGTTAGGGGGCTAACCAGCAGGCCTTGCGCTGAGTGACAGCCCCTCGCTGGCTCGTTGGACCAAAGTAGCGTCGGCTAGCGCTACCGCGGCGCCGACAGCTGCCGGGGACGACGGGGACCCCCGGACCCCCTGACGCCTTCCTCAGCCACCCAGAACCAGAGAGGGCCGGGCCCCTCGTCCGGGGGCAGACGGAGCAGAGGAGTGGAGAGGCAGACACACCGCTGGGACTTCCACACCGCTTGCTAGCGTTTAATTTAACCTGCTTGACGGGTGAGCGTGCGCATTAGCTTGATATCCGCCGCTGTGGACGGAGCCAGTTGGCAGCAGGCTAGCTGGCAAATTAGCACCGGAGCCATTGAGTTGCAGTGTCTCCTGATTAGCGGGGAGTTTACGCTTGAAATAGATGTATGTGTATTTCTTCTTTGTATGATTATATTATCCTTTCACACGCGGCTAGATGATCGTTTTTTAATTAGCCCTCGCAATAACCGATGACCTTGAACAAGGTTATTAATAAAAAAAAAAGGGCGTTTAAACAGGCCCCCCTGAAATGGTTAAGGTGGCGAGTTCACAGGGCTTAGCAATCTAATCTAAATAAATACTATTATCCCGAATTCATTCAGACATCAAAAGGCTAACATCGAAATACGAAAAACCAAAGTCTAGACTTCAGGATATGAACACTCTGTACCGCATAGAGTCGGGTCCGTTTAGCGCCGCGAGTAAACAGCCAAGCTGGCTGAGAGCGGTTTAAGCCGCGGAGACAGGTGAGCGTTCCTGCGTCGCGGTAACGATTTCGCCCAGACTGTTTGAAAGCCACCACGGGTCCTCCCCGAGCCGTCACAACACGGCGCTCCCGGGCCTGCCCCCCCTCCCGGGACTCATTAAGGGGGAAGAGGAGAACGACTCGAATAACACAAAGGCTGCAGTGTGTCAGCGACAAGTACTGAAACACCCTCTCTAGCCCCCCTTATCTCAGCTTCAGGTGCATTCGGGGACAATGGTGGGGCGGGGGGCTGAGGAGCTGGGTAGGGTTGCGAAGAAATGGGAAGGGGTAGGTGGGTGGTGAATAGGGCGGGGGGGGAATCACTGGCAGAGGAAAAAAAGAGTAAGATACTAGGTATGGCAGAGCGTGTGCCTTCAGCTGATGCTTGGAGAGACTCACAGCGGGGCCTGCCAGCTAGGACGTGGCAAGCACAGCCCATAGTGGTATAGTTAATCACCCTGATCTACGGAAGGCAACCATACAGCGATCCTAAACGGTATAGTATTGTTTGCAGTACATAGTGTTGACCGAGCACCAAATCTGCCTTCCATAAATTGTATTGTAACATAAAACTATCAGATTATGCTAAGTAGACGTATCCATGAAACTTTTATTTTTACCAGCCAACTGAGATAGGCAAGTTAATTGCATTCAATCACGTAAAAGGTGTGGTGGGGGGAATGCTCAATGGTTTAATAACTTCCATTATTTAAACTCAGTTTGAGTGCCATTGAGCAAGGTTACCGTTGATTCCTGAAAAGAGATGGCGGGCTCGCTGGTGTGTGCTGACATGTTAAGCACATACCTGTCTCTCTAAGACTCACAGGGCAAATCATAAATACACTTGCTGTCATGCAGGAAGTTAAGCCCTCTATTGTGTAAAAAACAAGAGATTTTCTACAGAACTTTGAAGCTTTGTGTGCATTCAAAATTTAGTGTGTATAATTAAGTGGCTTCTAGCGCAAACGTACTAGGCAGAAATGGAAATTAATATTCAAAGTGAATAAGTGAAAATAGGAATCGTTGAATATCCGTTACCTTGGATTGAGCCCTTTACCCTTAAAATAGAGATTTCGCTATCACACTGGTAAGCTTTTGACAATCGTTTTAAAGACCAAATAACTAAACACAGTTTATAAATCTACCAAGGGGCCTCATCACTTGACAATTACCTACTTGTATGTTGGAGATGAGAGCAACACTTTGGAGGTACCTCCTGAATTTCCCCAAGGGGATGAATAAAGTATCTATCAATCTACTGGCACCTTACAGACCGGTGCAGTCCCCTGGAGCTTCTCCTATGTCATTGGATATAAAGGGATGGGGGTGGGGGGGTGGGGGGGTGGGGGTGGTCATTTTCTACCTCACAGCTAGATGCCACTAAGACCTACACACTTCCACTTTAAGCAATAGTGCATATTTGTACACTGTATAAACCGTACACTATTTTATAACCTGCCCAGGGACTAGCAATGGCCAACTCGGTTGTTTACAGTCATGCCATCAATGTGCACCGTCCTGGTCAAATTAATGAATAAATAAAATAACACTTAATTTTTCACATAGTGGTGTGACTTTTTATAAGGGGATTCACGGCAATCGACAAAGAAGAAAGATATCAGTAGTATGTCGAGTCCCCGAAGCGCGAGACGAAGATGTCTCTCCGGCTCTCCCTTTCCCTCGTTCTCTTTCTGTCTTGCCCGCTCTCCCGCTCTCCCTCTCCATCTCTCGATGTCTTTCTCTCACAGACCCCCACCATTTACATTCTCCTAAACCCCCGCCTTTCATGTCAAGCCTCCTTTCAATATCAAAGCGCCTTTTGAGAGCCTCTGGTGGAATGATAACAGAGAGCAGGGCTACTTTAGTCGGAACCCAAGATCTTGAAGAGAGAGAGAGAGAGAGAGAGAGAGAGAGAGAGAGAGAGAGAGAGAGAGAGAGAGAGGAGGGTGAGTGAAAGAGAGAGAGAGAGAGAGAGAGAGAGAGAGAGTGAATGAAAGAGGGAGAGAGAGTGAGAGAGGGAGAGGGAGAGAAAGAGAGGGAGGGGAGTGGGGAGGAAACAGCATATCCCTTCCCTCATTTAAGTGACACCAGCTCTCAGGAATGAGTGCTTTATTAGCATTGGGGCTCAACATCAGAGGCGAGTGGCGGCAGACACACAGCGACGTGGTCCTGGCGGCGGGGCAACGTGAAATCTCCATGAAACGGATTCCCCTGAGTTCCTCACTGACTCCTTTGTCCCCCGTGGCCCCCGGTGTCTGCCACGTGTCCGTCATCTTCCACAATGCTAGTCCGCGCAGGCCGCTTGCGTCGGTCCCCAGCGGACGCGGGTCGCGGCCCAGCGCCCCGTCTATTCACCCCCGGATTTGCAGATTTTTGACGGAACTGCTGATTCGTAGCTTATCCGTCTCGGCACATTGATCTAGCTGAATTTTTTATTTTTACCCTGTGTTTAGCGAGGCTTTCTGTTGGATATTTTAGCTGCACCTGACGAAATGGTGTGCTGAACTTGTGTGTGTGTGTGTGTGTGTGTGTGTGTGTGTGTGTGTGTGTGTGTGTGTGTGTGTGTGTGTGAGGGGGGGGGGTGGCATGTTGGTTTGTGTGTTTCTGTGAGTGTGTTTGCGTGTTCATGTGTGTGTCAGTATGCCTGTGTGTGTGTGTGTGCGCGCACGTGGGTGCTCATGTGTTCAAGCTGTGTGTGTAGAGAGCACCTGCAAGCTGTTGTAGATAAACAGCCTGTTTAGGATTACTAGACAGAATGCAGCACTCATGCCAAGTTTTGTGGGTGTATATGTATGTGTTGGGGTGTGTGTGTGTATGTGTGTGGTGTGTGTGTACTTGCACTTGTGTGTTTGTGAGTGTGTGAGTGAGTGTGGACAAACTCAGTGTGTGCCTATGTATGACTTCATTTATATATGCATATGCTCGAGTGCAGCAGAAGACACATTCGACAGCCTGAGAGAATATCGGGTGGGTGACCTCCCCGGCAAACGCCATAATCCGGTCTCCAAAGGGATGTAAACAGAGCTCGTCGGAGGACACATTGCTTCAGACGGGCCTGCAACGGTTTTAGAGAAGGTCAGGCCAACCACACGGCTAAATTTAGAAGGAATCATGTTTACCGCACATGTTGATGAAAGGCTCTTTTCTTCTGTTTCGGTTTATTTATTTTGCCTTGACGTCGTAAATTAGACTTAACTTACCCAGCTATTTGTGTGTATGTGTGTGTGTGTGTGTGTGCATGCTGTGGCTTTTCGTTTTATTTTCCTTTCTCCGTATTCTAATACTAGTCTGCGCCGTTACATTCCATTGTGACCCATTTCTGTCAACATCAGCAATGTTCACGATATCCGAAAGCAACAAACAAACAACAAACAAAGACATTACTACTTAGTCAGTTTTCTGTCAGCTCTCTCTCTCTCTCTCTCTCTCTCTCTCTCTCTCTCTCTCTCTCTCTCTCTCTCTCTCTCT
>NC_082403.1:8234151-8241651 GCF_031168955.1 Gadus macrocephalus
ATACAGCGGCGGTGGCGGCGGCCGTGGTGCTAACATATTCATCAGCAGCATGTTGAGACAAGGTTAAAGTCGGGGCTGGGAGGCAGGCCGCACGGCAGCGTTTGGCTTTTTTTTTCCTCTTATGTGTAGACTCCATGGACTGCAGAGTGCAGGCAGGAATTCCACTCCCACACACGCACGCACGCACGCACGCACGCACGCGCACGCACGCACGCACGCACGCACGCACGCACGCACGCACGCACGCACGCACACACACACACACACACACACACACACACACACACACACACACACACACACACACACACACACACACACACACACACACACACACACACACACACACACACAAACACACACACACAATCACGCACACACACACACACGTACGCACACACAAACACACAAACACACACACACACATATACACACACGCACACAGCAGGCATGACAGTTTTGCTGAAGAGGCAAGGTAAAGGAGACCAGGAGCTGCCCTTGAGGCAACACGCAAACACTTTGTCTCCATAGCGATGGTCAGTGTATGTATGTGCATGTATATTGTATATGTGTGTGTGTTTGTGTGTGTGTGTGTGTGCCTGTCTGTCTCGTGTTCAGCAGCCCTTGCACCTATAAACCAGTGAAGCCTGCTCCACCTAAATCTCATGGCTGTATCAACTTCACCCCAGCGTACCGCTAGACTAGCAAAATGTATTCAGACACTCAACACACCTGTGTTTCATTGCACACAGCCTATTGCTCTGCGTGGTAATGCGCTTTAGAAACATGTTCATGTCTTTCTCTGAGAAGGCGGAAGCACCCCATAATGGCATGGTACGTTCAAAAGCACGCATAGACACGTCATGAAGATACGAGTCAAGGAAGCAACGTACCAGATTATAGGTTTAAACTACTATAATCTGTAGCCACTATGTGTATGGACCTGTGTGTGCCTGGGCATAATACATTGATGCACACATGTGTGTATTAATTTACATGTACAATGTTCATAGTATATGTGCACGTGTGTGTGTGTGTGTGTGTGTGTGTGTGTGTGTGTGTGTGTGTGTGTGTGTGTGTGTGTGTGTGTGTGTGTGTCTGTGGCCGGACAAGGGAAATGGGACGATAGTCATCCCATGTTGGTCTTCTTATCAGGCCATCATTCTCTACTGCCCCTGGTGGCTGCCAGACACAGAGATATCCACCCCATCCCTTCATCCTAGTACCCTCCTCCAGCCCCCAAGCCCCCCTCAGCCTCATCTCATCATCTCTCCATCTCCCATCCCTCCATCTCCAATCTCCCCATCTCCCCATCTCCCCTTTCCTCACATCCCTCACACTAACTCCCTGTCACTACCTCTCCCCTGCACCATTTCTCAGTGACTCCATCGCTCTTCCAGCATCTATCCTGTTATTCCTCCTTCTCCTCTCCTTATACCTATTTTAAACGCAATCTCTCTATTCTTGTGTTATTCTCTTTTTTTCATGTTTTGCTCCCTCCCTCAATCTTTGTCTCTTTAGTTTTTTTGGGGTGCGTCGTAGGAACACAAGAATAATGCGTCGCTCTGCCAATACCCGCAGAGAGACGGATAGAGAGGTGTGGTGCATGAGACGAGAGAGGGAGAGGTGCGGACAGACTCTAACAAACTCACAAACACACACACAGATACACACTTGTAGTACTATCAGATACATCCACCTAAACATATTATCGTGTGTATGACACAGACATGCATGGGCCTTTCGCCATCGTGTATTTATGCATAAAAGATCATGTTATGCCCATGTGTGTAATGGCATTTATCAGATATCCTCTCTTTTAACACACACACACACACACACTGAATGTTTTAAAGTCACACCACTCAAGCACCCAGTCCGGAGGGAAAGGAAAGAAAACGCATCCGGCTCGCCACTCCACGTCAAAGCCTGACATCTTGTGTGTGTGTACGTGTGTGCGTGGGTGTATGTGTGTGTGTGTGTGTGTGTGTGTCTGTGTGTGTGTACACAATCAGAAAACACATAATGGAGTGAGTGAGGGTGTGTGTGTGTGTGTGGGTGCGTGCTTGTGTGTGTGTGTTGTGTGTGTGTGTGTGTGTGTGTGTGTGTGTGTGTGTGTGTGTGTGTGTGTGTGTGTGTGTGTGTGAAATCAGAAAGCACATCATGGAGAGTGTGTGTCTGTGTGTCTGTATGTGTGTGTGTGTCTGTCTGTGTGCGCAACGCACCCATCGACAGCAGATGGCTTAGGTTTCCAGTGCTTGTTTAGAATTGCACAGATATCCTTGCAGTAGCCTAATGGCATTCTATCCTCGTACAACCTCCTTGAGAGGGATCTCAGTGTCTCACACATACACAAAAAACACACACATGCAATAGCACGTACACGCTCACTCATTCACACAGTGAACCATACATGCAGTCAAAGCAGAACTCGAATTCCACTGCAGGCAAGAGTAGCTATTTCTGTTGGAGACTGTATCCATACTGCTCTGCTGTCAAGAGTGAGGAAGTTGGTCACTTTGTGCCCTCAATCAAAGAGACAAATCAGACACACACACACACACACACACACACACACACACAGATACATACACAGGTGAGAGTAGTGTAAGGTTTTTCTAAATGTCTGGAGGGCATGCCATTCTGTATACTGATGAGCACATTGACACACACTCACCACTGAAGTCCAAATACATTAGACAGATGCAATTCAAACACACACAAACAGACCCACAAACACACACATACACGGATGGTTTATATATACACAATGCCCGCAAG
Source organism: Gadus macrocephalus (assembly GCF_031168955.1). Taxonomy (NCBI): domain Eukaryota; kingdom Metazoa; phylum Chordata; class Actinopteri; order Gadiformes; family Gadidae; genus Gadus; species Gadus macrocephalus. The sequence goes on from NC_082403.1 coordinate 8,236,933, forward strand.
AAATCTCCACTGTGCCAACACAAATGCACACACACACAAACATGCATTCAAAAAGTATCCTACTTGAACATGCAAACCACATTGTATCTTGCACAAACACACACACACACACACACACACACACACACACACACACACACACACACACACACACACACACACACACACACACACACACACACACACACACACACACACACACACACTAAGGGCTATGTGCTAAGGGCTAGTTCCTGTGCTGTCAGATCTGTGTTTCGGCCCAGGCCCCTGGGTGCACCCCTGGTTGACTGATCCCCCCCCCCCGCCCGCCCCCCTCCCCGCTCTCCCCCTATCTCCAGGGGGGGCCCTGGGCCACCACACACACACACACACACACACACACACACACACACACACACACACACACACACACACACACACACACCCTATTCTCTTCACCAGAGAGCTCCCTGTCAGGCAGCCGCTGTCAGGGTGTGGATGGATGGGAAGGAAAAGCTGAAGTGATAGGAAGGACGAGAGGAAGGAAGGACGGAAGGAGACAGGGAGAAAGTGGAGGAAGCGTGCATGATATGAAAACGCAAAGGAAGGAATAAATCTGGAGGGAAAAAGGGAGGAAGGGAAGGAAGAGAAAAAGGAATGAAAAGATGAAGACAGAAAAGAGGAGGCTGGAGTTTGTGTGTGTGTGTGTGTGTATGTGTTTGTTTGTGAGTGTGTGTGTGTGTGTGTGTGTGTGTGTGTGTGTGTGTGTGTGTGTGTGTGTGTGTGTGTGTGTGTGTGTGTGTGTGTGTGTGTGTGTGTGTGTGTGTGTGCATGTAGATGAAATCAGCCGTTCTCAGCAGTCCACGGGCAACAGAAACCGGATTAGCCGTCCTGGGGGAGGAACCTTCAGGAATGAAGATGACTGATGGCCACGCACAGGCTCCTGTCCCCCGGCCAACAGGGCCTCCTCCCGTCACACACACACACACACACACACACACACACACACAATGCACACAGGCACGCACACACACACACAAACACAAACACGTACACACATATGCAAACGTACACACGTTCACACACCAACACACACACACACACACACACACACACACACACACACACACACACACAAACACTATCACACTTATAAGCACACAGGCACGAATGAACAGTCACACCCACATTACACACATTGCACATAAATTGGAGGGCTTAAGCATACACAAACAGGCACATATGCAAATGACAGGCGGAAGAACACGACACACAAAAACATGCACCTTAACAAACACAGACGCACGGATGGACACAAAGATAAACAACCAAACACTGCATAAACACACATTCTTAAATGATGCATGCATCAGAGGCTAATGTCCACACACACATGCACACAAAGACATGCAGTCAAACAAAGACACATACATTCATTCATACAAACACACGCATACTCACGCACACACACTCTCGCACACACATACACACAAAGACATGCAGACAAACAAAGACACACACATTCATTCATACAAACACACGCATACTCACACACACACACACTCTCGCACACACATACACACATGCACACAGTCATGCAGATACACCAAGACACACACATTCATTCATACAAACACACGCATACTCACACACACACACTCTCGCACACACATACACACATGCACACAGAGACCTGCAGATACACCAAGACACACACAGACACACACACTAACGCATGCACAGACAAAGAGCTGCTGGTAGACAGCGTTCGGCGGCCCCTCCGAGGGGCACTTCCCCGTTTCCCCTCATTCATAAAAACATGACGCTACGTGACTCACATGCCGAGCAGCGTCCTCAGCACTAATCCACTTTGTCCTATCGACCGGCCGTCCATATCGGCGTGTCACTTTCCCATCGGAAAATTGGCTAATATCGCCTTTGACTTACACCTGGGCACGTCGATTTGTTTTGCCTGTGTTTATATGTTGATAAATATATTGATGTGTAAACCGCGGCTGTAGCACGGGTGAGCTTAAAACATCGCCCCAAGCACATCATAGAGTGTGTTGATGTATTCATCGCTGCACACTTGGTTATTTTCATCATTGAAATGGTTCTTGTAATTGTATAATAATTGGTCATTGTATAATAATACCTTTTTTTTATAATAATACAAAATAATAATGACAATGTCTTATTTTTCTTTACTTCAGAAACAGCAGTAGCAAATAATTATGAAGTACATAATGTTAATATATGATTTATAATACTATATAAGTTCCTGCTCTAAATTAACATTGAATCCGTGCGCATGTTTTATTTAAGTTTGAGTCAAATAAACATGAATAAACAATTCATGTTTATCACGCAAACAGAACTCTGTCAAATGCACAAAAAATATACAATGAAATACCAAATCATAAAATACAAAAAGTAAAAACAAACACAAAGTAGGAACAATTGACCACCATTGAGGAGCCTTGAACACCAGGGCAGCCTTCAGTGGAGAGGGGCTCCATTGAGGAGCCTTGAACACCAGGGCAGCCTTCAGTGGAGAGGGGCTCCATTGAAGAGCCTTGAACACCAGGGCAGCCTGGAGAGGGGCTCCATTGAGGAGCCTTGAACACCAGGGCAGCCTTCAGTGGAGAGGGGCTCCATTGAGGAGCCTTGAACACCAGGGCAGCCTTCAGTGGAGAGGGGCTCCATTGCGGAGCCTTGAACACCAGGGCAGCCTTCAGTGGAGAGGGGCTCCATTGAGGACCCTTGAACACCAGGGCAGCCTGGAGAGGGGCTCCATTGAGGAGCCTTGAACACCAGGGCAGCCTCCCGTGGAGAGGGGCTCCATTGAGGAGCCTTGAACACCAGGGCAGCCTGGAGAGGGGCTCCATTGTGGCGCTGAGCTCTTGATCTCCCGTCCAACCCGAGCACAGCAGCAGCGGCGGGGGGGGGATCCGGAGGAAGAGCAGGGGTCAGGGTCCCAGTGCTGGTGGACGATGAGGGAATGCATTCATGTCTATTCCTGTCTATGAATGCAAGAGGGAGACGACGAGGCGATAGAGCTCTCTAGTCCACCCCTGGGAACCAGGGAGGCGGTACCGTGAGAGCAAGTACTGGGCCTAACCCTGACCCAGTGCTGGACGGTGGAGAAGACCCCACTTAGTGCAACGTGGAGCGTTTTGTGCAACATTGTGGACTAAATGGTGTGGAATACACCATTTAATATTCAGTGTTTGGTGCGGCATTGTGGATGTATTTTATATACACACTGTTGAATACACACTGAACATGCACACTTTTAAATAATACAAATTGTATAGTTTTTTTTGTCCTATAGTACGGTAAATGGACTGCTTATATTTAGAGTTTTCAGGCCTGTGGCGACTCAAAGAGCTTTACAGTCTTTGCCTCACATTCACCCATTCTCACACACACTCCTGCACACACTCACACACACATTCATACAGATACACTGGCAGTGTCAGCCATGCAGGCCGACAGTGAGCTTGTTGGGAGCAGTCAGGTATCTAACTGCTCCCAACAAGCAAGGGATATCAAGATGTCCCTTGCTCAGGGACACCTTGATACTTGGATAGAGAGAGCCGGGATCTAACCAGCAACCTCAATGTGTCAAGGCGGCCTGCTCAGACTCCTTAGCCACTTTTGCCTTTTTTGATGTTGTCTATAAAAACAAAGAAGGAAACCAATGAAGTAGCAAACGTCGTTCACCATGGGTACATTGATTTGGATCTTCAGCATCCAAATATTTAACTCATGATGAAAACTATTGTAGTGACCTGACCTGAGTCTAACCACCCTGCTGTGTTTTGTTTTGCAGACCGGCATGGCGCTGACCTATGACCCCGCTGCCATGCAGAATGGGTGAGATTTCCCCTTCTACTACCAACACTGTCCATGCCAGAGCCACACGTGTGGATTCAAATGACTTCTGCATTGTGTGACTTGTTGATATAATGAGGGTTAGGTTGTAAATGATGATGAGGTGGCCTGAGTGTGTGTGTGTGTGTGTGTGTGTGTGTGTGTGTGTGTGTGTGTGTGTGTGTGTGTGTGTGTGTGTGTGTGTGTGTGTGTGTGTGTGTGTGTGTGTGTGTGTGTGTGTGTGTTCATGTCACCATGTAAGTGGTCCTCAAATGCTGAGACAGGAAGAAGAGAAATGTTGGGAGACCCTATCCCCCCCCCCCCCCCTCTCTCTCTCTCTCTCTCTCTCTCTCTCTCTCTCTCTCTCTCTCTCTCTCTCTCTCTCTCTCTCTCTCTCTCTCTCTCTCTCTCTCTCTCTCTCTCTCTCTCTCTCTCTCTCATTTCTTCCATCCCTCTTTCCCGGTGGCCCCTCTGTCGTTCCCCCTTTCCGGAAGCTTCTCTTCCTAACCCACTTATCTCATAATAGCTCCCAGTCAGTCACTCTCAACCAACACGTGCTGAATAGAATCACTCATCGCTCCGCTAGCCCCCCCCCCCCTCACACACACACACACACACACACACCCCAACTCTCATCCTCTACCACACTTCAACAAATAAAACAGTGCCGATCTGCTCGCGCCGGGGTAGTCGCTGCTGGCGCCGGTGTGACTGCTCAGCCTGACTTAAAGCAGGGCTGTTAGAAGAAAATAAAGAACAAACAGGCCTTAATAAAATGGAGCAGAATTGCAAAGGCCTCCACGGGAGGGGGATCGAATCAGGGTGAAGACAACAGCCGACGTGTTATCCCCCTGCCTGATAACA
>NC_082403.1:8246775-8262988 GCF_031168955.1 Gadus macrocephalus
AGCGCGTACCAGTGAGTGGGAGACGAGGTTAGGGGGCTTCTGGAATCACATTTTACACAACGTGCCTGTCTACACAACAATGTCTGTGTGTCCTCTAGGGAATCAAACTCCTAGAACTAACTCAAAGTAGCCCCTATACATCCCTATGGAGGATACTCAATCATCGCACAGTTTTTCTTTCATTTCTATCTATAGTTGACCTTGATTGATGCTTTAAGGGTTTCGCATGATAGAATAATGAAACGAAAATCTGGCTTTTCTCCGTGTTGCGATGATTAAAATAAAAATAACCAACAATTCATATTGTTAGCTTCTTATTTTTTTCTTGGGGTAGTGAACAAACACCTTCAAGGCAGAGCTCACCTGATGCCCTTTCAAGCAATGCCGAAAAAAGGAGTTGTGTTTCATGTTTAACAATAGAGGAACTTTGCAATGATTCTGGCCTCACACGGACAAGGACCGACTCTCAAGCCTCTGTTACTCAACGGGTGTAAGCAGATCCTCTCTGCTTCATTGGAGATCCAAAGGTGAGGCTATGCTTTGTCTCTGACGTGATGTCTACTCCAAGCACTATGTCCCTCAATCCTCATAAGGGGGGGGGGGGGGAAACTGTGTGCTCATCTCGAAACTATATAGTTTTCCTCCAAGTGCAGGAGAGAGACTATTGAATTTGGAGTGGGGGGTGGGGGGGGGTGCGGAATGATCACATCATGTGGAGATAGGGTGCAGAGAAAATAGACTTTTATCAAGAAGTGTTGTTATTGGAGGACTGCGGTATTCCCCTGCCTGGGTCGGGACTGGGTTTGTTATTCTTTCGGTGCCCTTGTCTTCATTCCTTATTTCCAGCCTCCATTGGGAGCTGACGGAGAAGACAACGCAAAGGAAACATCACATGGTAGGGGAACGAAGAAGAGCGGAGTTATTGCGCAAAAAGTAAAAAAGATCCTCTGAGGTTTCTGAATACTGATGGAATGTGTATATTTAGGATGGTTGAATGGTGTTGATTTTGGTATTTTAGGATGGGAAATAAATGAGCTCTGGTCATGCTCAAATGTGGATTCCAATTTTTGGGTTGATTCTGTTGAAGTGAATATAACACAGTTGATAACAGTTTGGAAATACCATACTAAACAAATCAATCATTGTGTTTATTTTTTTTGTCATATTCATTCAAGAGATATTTCCTGTATTTACCCGGTCCATTCCAACGGTGCCAAGGTTTGCTCATTGGTTTTGCTCCATTTCTACATTCAAGTATTGAAAATGTCTTTTCTCTTTCCTTCGTCTTTCGATGCCATCGATGCCAGCCCTGTTACACTGCACCACTTCACATGACCTTATTATTTTACATTTGTATATTTACCAGTACAGCTGCTAAGGGCCACCTCTATAGTTACTGATTTACAATTCAAAGTGGATCATCCCACGCTTTGCTTGAGTTCTGAAACACACGTCTTCAGATTAATTCCTCCACCGCCATGCGTCTCCCACGAACAGATGCGCGGCTTAAACATCTGTACTGGTTTGAAGGTGGTATGTGTTTTCTTAGAGGTTGTTGGGGGCACGGAGCCCAGAAATAGCTGCAGTAGGCAGCTGGGGTACACGTCACCCAGAGAGGTGCTGCAGCAGCTATAGAGTCCATCTGGAGACAACCCGCGTCCAAGGACACTGCAGGAGGGAGAGCAAGGAGAACTCGGGCCCTCCTGAATGCACCTTTTGCCACTGAGCTGCTGGGCGGTAACATGGTCCACTCATTAGCAGGATTTATGAGACCTGACCGAACCATGAACCGAGTCATGAATGAAGAGGAGAGCGCGGATTCATCTGTCCATTTTTCTTTTGGTTTTCTACTTTACTTTACTTCCTTTGTTTCGTGTGTATTTGTTTTTGTTTGTTTGTTTTTTTCCGTTCTTTGTTAGTTTTTTTCTTCCACTTTCACTTCTCTTTCCTTTCTTATCTGTTTCTGTCCTTCTCTTCCACACGCACACGCACACGCACACGCACACACATGCACACACACGCACGCATGCACACTCGCACGCACCTTAGTGTTCTGTGACAGAGGAGGTCCCATGGGGCTGTCTCTACATCGCCTCAAAGCCACGCTCCTCTGCTCTCATCCCTCACCCAGTTTGTCCTCTCCACCATTTGCTCGGCGGTGGGCTGTAAAGACTTATGTGTCGACAACTCCTCGCGGCGATGCTTTGAGCTAGAAACAAAGATTTGTGGTAAACCAGCAGTGCGTATGTTAAGGGAGGTTATCATAAGGGTAACAAAGGGCTCTGTGTTTTCGTCACCCAATGCTCATTATATTAAATGAGACATTTGGCGAATTGCAATCCTTTAAATTAATCAATAATTCAACAGGGCCTTGAACAATGGAGCATATTGTTTTGTTACTTCAATCATCGACCGTTCGTAGTTTACATGCTTTGTGTGTGTGCGCACATAAAGTGGGATTCACCCTTCTCACCCGTGATGCCTCAGGCTATCATTGGCAAGGTGGACACACACAAATGTACACACACACAAATCCACACACAATCACACCCCGATATGCCCTGGAATAGCTATAGCTCAAAGAGATTCTAATAGAAATGGAGTGAAGGATAAAAAATAAAACGTGATATGAAGGAATATTGACCTTACGGTAAAAACAAGACATAAGTTTAGGCGTACGTGTGTATTTTATCTGTATTTATAATATGGTATGATTTCTTAATATTAAGGCGCTGTGTGAGGCAGTTTATTGTAATGTACATTACATCTGCAAAATTTTTTCTGAACAGGCTGAAATATAGGAAACAATGCCAAGACAGGAGCGCGAGAATGAGTTGTTATAAATACAGGCAGAAATAGTCCAAAATGACATAGTTAGTGCGACGGAGGGAGAAAGGGAGACAGCGGGAGAGATCAAGGAGGATATTTCAGCCTGGGAGACAGAAAACGAATTACAGAAAAAAGAGACAGAGTTAGCGGCAGAGAGAGGGAGTGTTAGCGACGGGGCTAGACATAGGCTCTCCTACCGAGAGCGGAGAAGTGCAGTGTATTAAAGCCATATCTCGGAGAGGACTGAGATGCCGGGGTGGCTTGCCAAGCTAGGAATCAGAGCTGCGGCCCTGCGGTGGGTAAAGGGCTGTAATCATAGCTCAGTGGCGGTGGACGTTATGAGGGTGTCCTACACACTGCCCAGGGCTCCATAGTACTGTCTACAGGTTAAAGTATAGCACATTACCTCCTGGCTCCTGCCTCTCCAGCCTGCTCCCGCTATATCTAGGTCTTCTGCTTGGGGCACATCCCATTCTACCCTCTCTGCGGCCATCAATTGAATTTTCGGATTTTGTCATTCTGTGTGTGCGTGTGCGTGTGCGCATCTGTCTGTGTCTGTGTGCGTGCGTTTGTGCGTGCGTGTGTGTGTGTGTGTGTGTGTGTGCGTGCATGTAATCTTCTGAAGGCATTTCGTCTGTTTATCCTTGGGAGTTTGTGAAGGTTGATGTGTGTGTCTGCGTGTGTGTTTGTTTGTGTGTGTGTGGTACCAGGTTTCAGTTCTAAATGTCAACTGCTTCTGCTCTATTGGGAGCGTTTTACATATATGCTGACATTAAACGTGGAAGATGCCGTAGAACCGCATGATCAGGATCCCTTAGCCAGACGCCTAACACCTGACACTGACACCGATCTCACCAGTGTTTTAAAACGGCACAAACGCAGGACCATCACAAAATGCGATGGCGAAAGGGAATGAGGGGGGTTTGGTGGGCGTGCGGGTATCAGTTTTCCTCAATGAGAGCAGCCTTGTGATCAAAAGGCTAGACAATGTGGAGCATGTCAGTGAGTCACTGCTGCTAGCACCACCGCCACTAACGCCACTGCTACCACCGTTGTGTTCCCAGGGGAGCCCACTGTAAATGTGTGCGGCCCCTGGCGCCCAGGCACCTCTCCAAGGGGGCCGGGGCCCCAGGCTGGATCGCAGCGCATGTGTCAAGGCTAAGTCAAATATTTAGAGAGACGGCTCACAGACGCACAGGTCTGAGTGGGAACTCGTGTGTTTACGGCGTTCTTCGGAGACCCTTTAGGGGTCAACGCACACCTGCTTTCTGTCTTCCCCGGCACAGGGTATCACAACAGTGTTCACAAAGTGTGGTACGAGGGCTGGTTTTAGGCAGGGGATATGCTGCATAAGCAGCAGGGGTCTCCAACACCAGGGCACCTCGCAACAGCCATGCATGACTCGTGGATGGATGCACACCGTGTCTCCTCTCTCTCTCTCTCTCGCCCCTTCATCCCCGGGGAGCAGAGAATGTGCTGCCGATGGAGATAAGGTCACCTGTGTGCGTGCACGGCGAGTGTGGTCAGCAGAGATTCCCCAGCCATGCAGAGGTCATGGTAGCAGGATGCGGGGGATGATATTCATGGTATGCAACCAGGGTTTGAAATTGTCAGCCCCCCCACCCCTTCCCTGAGTCCAGCTCACTGTGCTGCCTGTTTGAGTTGCTGTCTGCCAGCCTCATGAAAAATGCCCCCTGCCCCAGCATGACCACCTGCTGACAAGGTTGCCATGGTTCTCTCTCTCTCTCTCTCTCTCTCTCTCTCTCTCTCTCTCTCTCTCTCTCTCTCTCTCTCTCTCTCTCTCTCTCTCTCTCTCTCTCTCTCTCTCTCTCTCTCTCTCTCTCTCTCTCTCTCTCTCTCTCTCTCTGCGCTTAACCTGACCAACTTCCTTGCCTTGGTAACACCTAACCCTAGTCCCTGATTCCCAGTGTATGGGGTCAGACGAGATGGTAACGGAAAAGTAGCTGCTAACCTATCGAGCCCCATGTGAAGTGGAACCCAGTGTTGGCCCCCAGCTCCACGGCTTTGGACAGGACTGTTTGGGTTCCGCTGTAGCCGTCGTTGACAGGAGCTAAAGTTCAGAGAGCGGCTCAGTCGGTTGTCATTAAGAGGACCCGTGTGAGGTGACCAGGATACAGCCGCCACAGAGAGGCACTGGCTGCAGCGAGGGGAGGCCATTTCACGCAACACAGCTTCCAGGAAGTCAGACATCCGAGGAGCCCGGAGAAGGCTGCATCTCTTTCATAGTAGGGGGAGGCAGAGCAACCAGGCGTGCCAGGCCCTCCAGAAGACAATATCCCCTGCCTAATGCCACCTGGGATGACTTTTTTGTTATCTGCGTGTCGGAAAGCCTCAGGCTCAAACCGTTCATTTTTGTGCCCTAAGGAAAGTGCTCCGGAGCTCACTTATTTACTCACTCTGTGCTTTTGAGTTATGCCACCGTAAAAAAAAAAAAAAAAGATATAACTCCATTTATATTCAGTCTATGGGTGGGGGCGGGGGTTTGTGTAACCGTGAAATAAATGTGGATGCAATGACGATGTCGCCAGCGGACAAGGCTATAGGTGCTTAAGGAGCAGACAAGGATATAGGTGCTTGAGGAACTGTGCTTGCATCAATCTTCGCTGTTTGGCCAGGGTCCGCATTTAAATAAGGCCACTAAAAAGGCAGACGGGAAACATGGACATATCTGTCTGGATCTGTGGGCAAAGGAGATGGATTCCGCACTGAAGTACTGCCAATGCATCCGGATCTAGTTGTGAGGCTTCAGGGCCTCCGGAAAGAAAACACTCAGGTGTTTGGGCTTCCCAGAAGATACCCAGTGTGGCATGTCCCAGGAAATACATCCTTTTTTGGGGGGCTTAATGCATGAGTAAGACTGCAGTTATTCTTTTACAGAAGTGGGTCACTACACCATTAAATCTCCTTCAGGGAGTAATTCTGAACGTATATCCCAGAAGAAATTACATTCCAATCCAAACTATTTTCCATTATTTGCAGCATTGGGTAAGTGTGTGTGATAGGTCTTGGCATCAGGACAGAATGTACAACTTTGAGCAAATTTGAGCTTATCTGTCCCACTCACATAGTTGGGCTCCACAGAGTTCAAACGCAGGCCAGTACAACTTCCTCTTGATTACAGCAAACAACAATCGTCAATCATGTTGAGACGCAACACCTGTGTGTATTATATTAAGCGTTACCGTACAACGTTTTCAAGAAGGCTGCACACCTTTTGTGCCCAGGTTAAGCCAGCCAATAACGCACACACTCAGGGAGAGATCTCCTGCATGGCGACATGGAACACCAGCGCCATGGATCGTTAACCACAAACTTCTAAAATGAACCTGCTTTCGACACCACCAGCCTGCGTTCTTTGTCTGGAGGAGCCCCGACAAGGTAACCTAGGTGGAGTGTGGCAGCCCTTGTTACAGTTATGCCATGCCATCCCATGCCTTCCGTCTTTTCCTCATTGGGCCACAGTGTTCAAGCATGACCTTCTTTTCACGGCTACTTGCATAGCCATTAATGATGCAACTATTGTTGTAGACCCAATGTCATAAAGCCCCACATTGCAATAACCTTGGTTTAAGTAACCTTAAACCCAGCATGGGTTATGGAACAACTACAAAGATCTAGAGCAAACTACGCTTTGCTGCCTTGAAACATTGAATGAGTGCAGGGAGTTGTCGAGGACAGTTAAAGCCTGGATCACTGTTGAAACTTTTCAATCTTATTTATCTAATCACTGGCAAACTGTGTTGGGAATGTTTGTTAGTCGTGGCAAGGCATGTGGAACGCTGGTCGCATCTGCTCATGGGCGTCAAAACAAAACCATAAACACTAATAAAATATATATAATATTAAAGTAATATTATTAGAGTAATATTAAATACAGCGTGAAAATAACATTTGATACAATGACGGGAGCCTTTTTATACACTGTACACTTTACTGCATATAGAAACGATCGGATGACGTATAGAAAAGAAGAAAAAAAGAGAAGCGTTCACATTTGGAAATATAACCGAGTATAATGGCTGATTTCACAGTGAGCTGTGAAGAAGTGTATCCCATCCAAGCCGCCTTCAGGAAAACCAACAGCTTCCAATAGCCGGAGCTATACGATGAACACGGCTTGCACACCACTTTACCGTGGTGAAGTTGTTTCCATTCTATCAGAGTTGTGAGATTTCACGGTAGAAATATTTTTCCTGTTAAGTGGAGAATCATTCCGATGGGCCGTGTTATTCCATAAATGCGACGCCGTGGGGGTGAATCATGTGGGTGGATTCCAGAAAGCTCTTGAAGTCGAAGCACATACAGGAGAAATGAATTATAGGGTAGTCCCTCGTCTCTTTTCTTCTGATAATGAAATGGAGAACTGGGGGTAATACAATCCTTTCCAGTTCCACCTTCAAGGACACAGCGAGTCCATTGACCGTGGCCGCCATTATGGGGCAGAATTATAAGCTGAGTGTGTTGGGAAATGTGCATTGTAACTGCAGTGCTTTCAGCAGGTGCTCTCCATTTTTATTTAAAGACCTGCTTTGGTTCCTGACATCTCCCAGTGGGAAAATATCGTAACCTGTAGTTTTAAAAAACGCAAGCTGGGCCAGTGCCAATACTGTGCATAACTCGGAGAAACGGTGTCTGCATGAGTAGCAGGACACATGGGAGATCTCCATTCGGTAATGGCAGGTAAAGGAGCAGGAGAAGGAGGGGGAACCACTTTTGACAAATGGACTCCAGAGACACCATTCGTTCAGGTTTCAACACTGCTTACCGAGGGAGTGTCAACCCTCCCTGTTCTTTTTACACAGTAAAGGTGAAACTTAATGCCCTATGTCAGCCATTTTAGTGAAACCATAGTGCGTTTAACAGAATGCGCCAAACAGCCCACAATGCTGGTGTACTTGCAGTATGCTTTGATGTTTAGTTTAGGATGAATATCTTGCATCAGCTGTCCATCCCTCTGTGTGTTCTGATTCTAGGCAAACTCAGAATACTGATTTACAAAATGTGACCTATAGGACTTGGAAATGTGTCTTTTATATGCATCCGAGCAGGGCTTGTTGGATTTAAACAGATGGGGTTTCAATGGCTCACTACAAACCTCAAAATGTGTTGGTTTGTTTATCTTTGAATAAATCAATCTCTCTCTCTCTCACTCACACACACACACACACACACACACACACACACACACACACACACACACACACACACACACACACACACACACACACACACACACACACACACACACACACACACACACACACACACACACACACACACAACATGATGCAATATGAAATGGATACAACTATTTTGCCTCAATTGATGGCATTTATCGGCCACATTTATGGTAAATCATATACTTTACTAACTCACCCTCCCCATTATCGTACTATATAAGCATACACACGCACGCACGCGCGCGCGCGGGCAAACACAACAGACATCTATCATGCATGCATGCAGACACCCAGCCGATGCACATCTGTTTGTCTGCATGTATGACATGGCCTTCAGAGGAAGTGGGAGCCAGGGTTACCGGAGCCAAGCCTTACACAAAATGGAGAAATATGCAGCGGGCTGGGAGTCTCTGACGAGCTGCTGAAAGCCTGTGACATGAATCCCGGTCCGGGGACCAATCGTGCATTCCATCGCGGGATTGCCAAGACGCTCGCTCGACGGGCTCCTGATAAAACAAGGGGGCCCGGCCCCTGAGATATGCAGGCTGAAAATAACTGGTGACACCCTTTTCAAGTACAATTAGTAGACGTATGGAGCCCATGTGAAACACATCCAACCTTTTCCTCACCACCACCACCAACAGTTCTCCACACAAACAAAACAGTGCCGCAGCCACTTGAGCTATGCCTCTACTCCAGGCCTGCCTGGATGGCCCTCACTTATGGGGCCATTGAATATTGTCTCTGTGCTCGCGGGGGCAGCACTTAGAGAGTGTTGTAGGCTGCAGCCATGCCGATTAATGTAGCACTCCGAGCTGCTCTTCCTGTTCTGGCTTTTAGAGCCGCTGAATGATAGTCTGAGAATGCCTCTCCATAATGTCACTCCATGGCTGGAGCCAAGGGGTTAGTGTGTTCTGATTCAACGCATGGAAAGAGGACAATAGAAATCCTCTGTTATCTCGACTAGTGTGTTTCGAGTGTTAGAGGTAACCGTATCACTTGGGAAGAAGGATAAAGGATTAGGATATGTGATGTGCTGAGGAGATGAAGGACCGTGGTATAGTTTTGAAGCAGTCGAGTGTTAAAAGACCTTACATGCCTTACTCGGTTAAAATGAATGTGCGTCTGAAACTATTTAAACTATAAGGTTCATCGTCTGAAATAATTTGAGCTCTCTAAAATCGTTTGAGCTTTGAAATGAATCACAAACCGAAAATCAGCTGTTTCTTAACTCTTCAACCTTGACAATTTAAACTATTTTGATCAAATAAAGAGAGTGAGAACATCATGTGCTGATATATCTCAGAACATTGCTGGGAGTCGCATGCTGGGGTCTCCTTAGCACTCAGCCGTTTAAACATACAGCTATTCAAATCTCAGAAATATGTGAATACTGAGTGTAGTTAGTTAGAGTGGCAATGTTAAAATGTACTGAAAAAGTATTTTCATGGTGTGCTTTTACGGCTCTGTTATTGCTCTGTGTATTGGATTTATTTTGAATAAAGTTTTTGGGAGAGTAAGCTGGACAGACAGAGCTACAGAGTTATAATCTAAATGCCGACAAAATGTCAACCAAATCTGAGTTCACCGAGAGTCGGTGTGGCGATATCATCTGCAAATCCAGATACTTCAGATTTGGGAGCATACGAGTGCTTCGCGCCAACCCTTGCACTACTGATTTAAACAGCAGTCCTTGCCGGTGAAGGGAGGCTGACAGAGCTAATCTTCCAGGTATTATATGTCTCGCTCTGGAGATGAGAGCAAAATGTGACATTATTTGAAATTAATTGGCTTGCGGTTTCTAAACTCAAAGCAGTACAGCTACCTACCCTTGCAGGGAGGAGAAAGTTATTTAATATAAATTATACGTGACATGTATCTGGTGGTGTTATTCGCATAATCAAGCGAAGACACCAATAAATGAATCTAATTCGAGCAACGTGAGAAACACCAGAGCCATGGGTGCAGCAGGAGGTGAGCTGAGTGCTGAGATATACCGGAAATGGTTTGATCCACGTGATGCAATTAATTACAATATTAGTAAGTGCAGAGAGAAGCCTGGCCCTTTTTTCTTATTTTTCGAGCCACAAACTTTCTACAGCCATATGAAAGGCGGGGAGACAGATGGGAGATCAGCAGCACCTGGCGACGATGTGATGGTGTTTTCGAACCACATGCATGTTGATTGCCTAGGTTTCTGCCCTTTTGTCCGCCGTCCTGCTTCCATCATGGAGCAGAGGGGACCCGAGTGAAGCTGTATCAGTGGGGCTCCCATTGGTCCAGGTGCTCCAGATGGATGTGGGGGAAAGCCATTGATCACTGAGTGCAATGACGGGATGAAGAGGTTATTTCACCTATTTCCTCCTTCAAAGAAGAAATACGTCTGGCCCTGGCCGTCGGATCCAACCATAGAAGAAGAGAAGGAGTCAGCGATGCAGGGTAATCATCCAGGTATTTTCAGAATTGGAAGCTAGGCATCAGTTTTTCAACATTTCCTGAGAAGACCTTAGTCTTACTCTGTAGCCGCGATGCATTGGTACACTTCTGAGGTTGCAGTTGTCACTGTCCCAGAACCTCAGGGTCCGGTTTGGCGTGTGGGTGTGAGGAATGTTCAGCAGCAACGTGTCCAGATAATGGCGACGGTGGGCCATCTGAGTGGACAAACGCTCCATCTCGATCATGAGGTGTCCCGTGAGCCCAGCAACATCTTTCTGTTGTCTACTGGAGGGGTTTGACTGTTTGAGTGACTTTTTGTTGCAAGAAGGAGATGAGCAACAACATCACAAATTATTACTTGAGAAGACGTAAGTCAAATTACAACTATCTTGACCAGTATACTCACAAATCAAGTAGTTAATACTTAAGCTATACTCTGCCCGCCTCTGAACGCTGCATATATATTGATGAATCATAACTATATGTCTGCGAGTGTGTGTGTTTGTTCATATATATATGTGAGTGTGTGTGCACGTGCCAGATGGCCTTCCTCCCCCTGTGCTGTGGCGGTGGGTCCATATGAACGCATTCATCTTACTTTGGGGGGATCGCCCCTCACCTGCTTTATATTAACCACAACATGAAGGCTATAAAGCCGTCATTTTCTATAGCGTTTACTCCGCTGAACTCTGGCCCACATCTTCACCCACTTCCCCCCGTGGCTATGTGTGATGAAGAGCACCAGAATAGAATGTTCTAATCAAAGCTGTGTGCGGCCGCCCCCCCAAGCCCCCTCCTGACTTCACCTGTGCCAAGCGGCCTCTTGCTCAGCTGGAAATCCAACACAGGAATGAGAAGTGCACTTTGAAATGCTCGCCGTTGATCTATGGCCGACGCTTATCGGAGGTGACCCTGTGTCGCTCCACACATGTTTTACTAAAGTAAATTATAATGATATTACAGTTGTTATTATTTCTGGTATTTTCACGTCAAATCCATTGAAATACATCGACACACCATTGCTCTTTTATATCCGTCTGGAGATCAATAGGTAGAAAGGACAGATATGTGTTTGATAGAGAGGGATAGAAATATGTACATGAAAACCGAAAGCAAAGATGTTGACCTCTTATCACGTGTGACAATTAACACTGAAATATCTTGTAGTAACTTAACTCTGTTCCTGAATTGGAAAGTAAAGCAACCAGTGTGATTGTTGATACCAAACCAGGCTGCAGCAGAGGCAGAACAAGCAAACCACATGCTAAGTCTGTGTGTGGTATTTCATTCATTATTTATAATTCATTTTTTGTGTGTGTGTGTTTGTGTGCTTCTGTCTGTGTGTTGCACCGATAGCCTCCCAAGCATCCATTCTCAGAGCTATATAAGCTGACCTGTCAGCAGATTTCTTCCTCTGATTTATACACACACAAACACACACGCATATGCACACACGCACACACACACACACACACAACATGCCAGACTGGGAAATGCCATTGCCAGCGTGTTAATCCAGGCATCTTATCAAACCAATCAGCACATTTCCAGCATGAACACATCCAGACCGTGACTGAGAAGGGCTACACAACATCTGCTGCTCTGGTGGTGGTGGGGGTGGTGGTGGTGGTGGCTGGGGAGAGGCAGGGGAGAGAGGGGCGAGAATGAATGACGCTTAAGAAAGGCAGAGGAAAGGGTGAGAAACTCCTAGAATCTCTGGTATGTACGAAGATCTTAGATCAACAGCCATTACCCTCCACCTCTTCCTCCTCCTCTTCCTCCTCCTCTTGGGGCTGTTCTGGCATGGTAGAGCTGGGGGGAGTTAAGATCATGATTATCGTAATGGGTGAACTCTTGTCCTCCCGTCAAGCATACTATCAACCCTAATTCCTCGGTTGTTTTTCTCTTCTCCTCTCTGCCCTCCTTCTCACCTCTCCTATCGATCTACCCCCCCCCCCCCCCCCCCCCCCACCCCCAGCCCAGTGCAGGGGTCAGAGGTTACCACAACCACAAGGCCTCAGACGCCCAGTGGGCCGCCAGTGAAGGAGGAGGAGGAGGAGGAGGAGGTGGAGGGGGAGGTGGAGGGGGCCCCTCTTGGAGCGGGAGCTCACCCTACCACCACCCCCACCACCATCCCCAGCACCAGCACCGTGGCGCTGCCGCAGCAGACCTGCACCACTACCCGCCTCACCACCACTACCCGTCTCACCCCCACCCGTCCCACCACCACCACCACCACGGCCAGCAGCCCACTCATGCCGGCTACACCTACTGCCCGCTGCAGCCAACGGTAAGTGGTGTATACTGCTGCGGAGGCAATGACGGGGGACACCCACCATTCTGGTATCGCCTTTGCTCCTTCCTTTTTTTTTTTAATGTCGGTCAATCATCCCTCGCCCTCCTTCTTTAACAGTACAGGAGTTGGAGCTCTCTCTCTCCCTCTCACCGTCGATGTCAGTCTCTCTCTCTTTGTTTGCGGGCCCACCTTGTCGGCCAATAATTCTGGTGTTGCCTTCGTCCACTCTCCTCGCTGCTCTACGAATCTGAAGCGTCTCCCTCCCCTCCGTCTTTCCGTCTCCCTTTTATTGTTTTGTCCTCCCTAGCATATGCTGGCTGCTGCAGCCTCCCTCTCTTATCCCTACTGGCCATCTCCTCCTACACCTCCTTTAACCGCCAAGGAGTGACTAAATGACAGCGCGCCTTTAATCTTCTCTTTTCCTTCGAGCCCTCATTATCTACTTTCTTTCCCTCCCTCCTTTGTCCATTTCACCAGTTTTTTCAGCACTCATTTTCCGTCTCTGGTTCTTCTCTGCATCTCATTTAGCTTCTGAGCAGCCGCGTAACGAGGCAACGAGGAGAAGCTTGATTGAGGCAGCGCCACGGTTTGGACGTCTCTCCTTGTCATTATCCTCGCAATTAATTGCCGTTTCTCAATCTGTTTGATTCGACATTTATTGGCGTATCAGGTGGAGGAGAGTGACACTGATTGGTTCTGTAGCGAGGAGGCAGAGGTTATCTTTCTGTGGATTTATTTTTTTAAAGCACCGCTCTCACGGATCACAATCAGTCTCGGAATATTTCTCTTCTTTCCCGTCTCCTTATTTCCTCTCTTACGTCTTATTTTCCCTCTCGTCCAACGAAATTGCTGCGTTTGTATCCAACCCATTTCTTTGAGATTAGAAAAATTGGATATGCGTCTCAGTCTCAATTATGACATTGTTGCCTATTTTCCATCAACACGTGGAGGCCCGTTCGGAGCGCTTGCATGCAAAGAGTGCGGAAATTGAATTGGATTTAGATGTGATAATCTCCCCTTTCTGCCTCCGCGTTGACTCCCCGACGCACGCACACAAACTTGCTTTTATGCTATTCCCATGCCACTGAGAGGCGCATTTAATAAACCACAGGAAGTGTGGAGCGCGTAAAAAGTTAATCAGTTTTTGATTGCCTGCACTGTTGTGTCTCTGTGTGTCTCTCTCTGTGTGTTATTTTTTTCTTGCACTAGAACAATTTTACAGAGGGGGCTCCTTCTGTGTCTTTATTGGACAATTGCTACTGGTCGCCATAGTGTCACTTTCACCCAAAAAGACCCACAGCTCTTTAGAGTATCTGTGTTGCAGCTGGGCTGTTGTGAGCTATGTTCAGTTCGCCGTTTATCAACAGGAAGCATAAACAGGGAACATTCCTTTCGTGGTCAACACAGTTTCGTACACCACGGCCTATGGCTAGGGCTGCTGGCATTCTCATTCTCCCTCCCTCTCTCCCTATCTCTCCCCCTCTATACATCATTTTATCTCTCGCTCACTCGCACACATGCCCCCCACCAAACCTCTCTCTGTCTCTTACACACAACTCCTCTCTTTGCCTCTCCAGCTCTCTCCAAGCCCCTCCTTCTGTCTCTGTCTCGCTTTCCTCTGCGTCTCTCTCTCTCTCTCTCTCTCTGTCTCTCTGTCTCTCTGTCTCTCTGTCTCTCTCTCTCTCTCTGTCTCTGTCTCTGTCTCTGTCTCTGTCTCTCTGTCTCTGTCTCTGTCTCTGTGTCTCTCTCTCTCTCTCTCTCTCTCTCTCGCTCTCGCTCTCTCTCTCTCTCTCTGGGTGTGTGTTTGGAACACCATGTTCCTGCTCTTACCTCACAGCCCCGTCCTTAGGGGACCTCAGTCTTCAGCCTCGGCAGCAGCCACCAGCACAGCAGGCATCACAACTGTCAGGAGTGTTTCCAGGCTGTTGACCCAGACTGGGCTGGGTTGGGCCGGACCTGGGCTGGACTTCCCCCTGCAGCTTTCCCAGCGTGGAGACAACCGTCTGGTCCTTTTGCTGACTAACTGTAATCGATTCTCGCTCTGCGGCATACTCACTTGGTAAAGCCTACGTTTGCCAATAAAACAAAGGGTAGGGAGTGCATATCTTGTGCGAGGATGTATATGTTTTTATTTTATATTTTAAGATGACTAAGCAAACCTGTGTGTTCTTACTTTGGCATTCAAACATATTTAAAATTAATCAATTGTACAGATTGGCTGACACAATGTCCTTGGCAGAAAAGGAACACAGCATACTAATAATACGACAAAGTATGGGAGTACACCACAATGGGAGTGTTATTTAACCGTTGGAGATGCAGACAACATTGTGTGAAAGCGTCCTGGATTTGGAATTCAAAACACCTCCTCTATCACCGAGGCCATGGCTGCCCGCACGGGTGCTTCTTGGCTTGGGGGAGCCACATGCCGCCATGGCGATCTACTGTCAGGCATCAGTAAGGCACTGTTAGGAGGGAGACGTCAAACGCTCCGAAAGCCACACCGTGATATGTACAGCTGACCTTTAGTGTGCCCGGCAACGGCCGTTTCTTTTTTGCCATTTACTGTCCATCGCCCCATCCACCTGTCCGCCTGTATGTCATCCATCCATCTAATAACATCACGCACGCACGCACGCACGCACACACACACACACACACACACACACACACACACACACACACACACACACACACACACACACACACACACACACACACACACACACACACACACACACACACACACACACACACTCCATAGACTGTCCAAGCTGTCTGTCTTTGGAGGTTATGATGGAAAGCTGCAGATACCTTGAAGCGTGGTGAAACACAGAGAGAGTGGGAATCCAACCCGACTCTGGCACTGCGGGCCAAGCCAACACATTTTCCGCCACCGCTGCCCTCTGCTTGTCCACACTGAAGGGGCAATTTCACCAGCCCACAGCCCTCCCTGTGAAGCTGGTACAAACACAGGCTTCAGAGCAGACAGGTTAGGAGCTGCCTGGAGGTGTCTGTCCCTGGAAAACATCCTTCCAGCCTCCCATTTAAAACTAACACATGAGGGCAGAACAGCCTATCTGACCCGTGCCTCTTTATCTCAAAGACCCCCGCTGCGGTCAAGTTTACCTGAGGCCCCTCTCCCCCCCCAATTCATATTCTGGTGTATTTGTTTATGTATGTATTTGTTTAGAATAAAACTAAGGCGTGACAAATTGATAAACAATCATATAACATATAATAACGAGACACCCTATGTCAGTGATTTTCCCCGTAGCGTAGCGCCCGTGTGACATTTAGATGGAATATTTCCAGGAATACAAAGGAGGTTGTTTTGTGACACGCCAGCCATGATAATCACACGCGACTCGCAGGATCCAGCAGTTTGACCACCAAAACATGGCGGTTGACTGGCGTTGATGTATTGCAGCGGGGAGGGCCGTTCGCAAAA
>NC_082403.1:8263088-8273088 GCF_031168955.1 Gadus macrocephalus
CTCTCTCTCTCTCTGTATCTCTCCTGCTCCTCTACACTGACAGGGCGGTAAAGGGGGCTCGTCCGGGTCTGTGAGCAGCGTCCGCCTCCTCCTTCACTCCCAGCCGAGCCAGTAGGAGGGACTTAAGCCGATCGCTGTGTGTGTGTGTGTGTGTGTGTGTGTGTGTGTGTGTGTGTGTGTGTGTGTGTGTGTGTGTGTGTGTGTGTGTGTGTGTGTGTGTGTGTGAGACAGAGAGAGAGAGAGACGGAGAGGGAGCGAGAGGAATCCAGACACACACCAGCGGGTTGCAGTGTTTCCACAACCTGGGAGAAAGCGGAGAAGAGGGAGGGACGAGGGGAGAATCGGAGGGCAGAGCAGAGTATACAGGCACCAGTATTAACGGAGCAAGGTCTTGATTCCCCCTACTGGCTGGACTTGATCCTACCGCTACACATGCAATGCACAGACATGGGCACAAATGAACAAAGCACGCAATTCAAATGTTTTTTTTTCACTAAAGACACTAAGCGTTGCCTTTCAAAGCCTATTAGGATACTCCTTTTACTTTAAGGGTACCTTGGCATTTAAAGAATTCTAGATTGTCATGTCCTAGTTTCAGAAAGTTCCTTTATTCGTGGTAACCCAATGAACACTGAAAGAATAACTCTCAGCTGACTGTTATACATGTTATACCATGTCTCGTTTCGTGGAACCATTTCATAAGCTACTTTGTGTTTCGATTTTCCATGACGAACATTCCATTTCACGTCCAATACTTGGAAATGTATATAGCTAAAAAGTATTTTCTTTTTGCATCATAATAAAAAAGTGATTAGTGGTTTGTGAGTGGGGTTCTCTCCCAGTGGAAGTACTCCCAACAGCAGCTGAGATGCTTGTCTTCCGTGCCAGGATTACCAGTCACTGATGTTCCCCAACAGCACAACAGCCCAAAGACACATAATATGCAAATACAGGAAAGTGAAAGATTCACACAGGGGGCTGTGGTGGGGGATTATCTCTCCATGTTATACCAGATGGATGAATTGCAAAACAACAAAGAGAGAGAGAGAGAGAGAGAGAGAGAGAGAGAGAGAGAGAGAGAGAGAGAGAGAGAGAGAGAGAGAGAGACCAACTTAAAGATGGTTGACCTCTGAGCCCTAGGAGTGTGTGTGTGAGTTCATCATCACATGGTCAAAGTCCTAGTGTTTTACTGAATCAGCAAATAGGCTTCTGCTTTTACGTTGAAAGGACAGATTTAACTCTTTAGGGAAATTTCTCCAAGAAATCACGGGCAGAAAGTTTACAGGATAAAAAGAATCGGCATTTATGTAAATGATCAAACTTGGAGAGAAATCCCGGATAGTTGAGCACTATATATTACATCTATTCTCGTGAGAACCATGAGTTTAATGCTTTTTTTTATTCAAAAATAATTATTTTATTCTTCAATAAAACATATTTAAAACGTTACATTCCAAAAAATACCCACATAAAATCAATCTTAAATTGTGAGTTTGGCATTTAGTTGGAAATACCATGGATAATGGCTATATTCCTCGCAGAATTGTTTCTACAAGGGCGGGACACGCCCGCATTAAAATACAATACTACATTCCAAAATAATTTCCGAAATATGAAACTCTGTAAACTCCGAAACCCAGAAGGAAACCGAAAGACATTTTATACTACCGCATACCGTCATTTATAGATGTTTATACGAACATGGATATGAGGACATTTTTGAGTATAATCGTTTTCCAACCATTATTTAGATGGTAAATATACAGTTTGATAATGGATAGTTTGTCCTACTGGTGTATGTTCTTAATAATAACATCATGATTGCATAAAATGTATTTTCGATTGAAATGGTTTTCTGTACTATTTTATAAAACAATATCTTATGTCCTATCTAAAGAAAGCCACATGCACCTCTTAAGAGACTTGAGCATACAGCAGACATAAATCAATGGGACCCAGCAGACACCACACCGAAAACACCACAACCCCAGACGGTACGGGGCACCATTTAAGGGAGGAAAACCAGACAATGGAGCAGAAAAGCGAAGGGAAGTTGTTGATTATTGATTGTGGATTACCAGATTAGCAGCCTCCGAACAGTCTGGCGATCAAATACTTGGAGAGGAGAGGAGAAAGAACAGGATGTAGGAAGAAATAATGTTGAGATAATAAAAATACAAAGCAAACAGAGTGTTAAACAAAGAAAAGGAAATTATTGGGTGCAAAGTAACGATGAGGACAGGAAAGATGTGATTGCAGGCTGCGAGGGAAAAAATTAATTATGAAAATGAAATGGGAGTTTATATGAAGAATAGCCAGGACTCATTGCTATTGGTATAACTTAGTATGATTGTAATTGGTCAAATTATATCTATATAGGCAACCATGAGAAATGTCAGATACAAAGATAATTGGACCATAGCAACGTGATGGGATGACGTTTTTCTAATCTGTGGCAAAACGTGCAGGAAAAAGAGGAAGACCACAAGATTAAAACGACCCACTCAAGGATCAGATAGACCATTAATATTCATTGGTCCGACCGTTAGGAATTAGGGACGGGGAATTGAGACTTGACTCTGTGAAACTAAATAACTTGACATCTGGCCTCAAAGCTATGACCAGACATTCAACTGAGCACTGCCTGGCTGCAGTGTTCTCTTATTTTTTGTACTTTTACCTCTAACCCAACCGTTTGAAATGAGCGATTGAGAAAGGCAACACCACTTTCTTTCCATACCACTTCCCCTGACCTCAAAGTGTAGTGCATTCATGTGCTACTCAAACAGGAAGTGGGCGTCTCATATTCTGGGGTGAGGAATCTGTGTGTGTGTGTGTGTGTGTGTGTGTGTGTGTGTGTGTGTGTGTGTGTGTGTGTGTGTGTGTGTGTGTGTGTGTGTGTGTGTGTGTGTGTGTGTGTGTGTGTGTGTGTGTGTGTGTGTGTGTGTGTGTGTGTGTGTGTGTGTGGGCGTGCATGTGTACCCTACCCCAGTGCATAAGAGTCAGAGGGGATAAGTATTGTTCTATCTTCCTCCCAGACCATAAAAAGACGAGTGAGTGAGGAGGAAAGAGAGACAGAGAGCGAAGGTAAGGTGTGAATGATTTATAAGGACGTCACCCCCCCCCCCCCCTCCTTCTCGTGTTATCATCTCCATGACAGAGCGGGGCGCGGCCTCAGAGGAAACATGTGGTCATGTGACGCAACTATGCAACACAGAGGGACGAGAGCACGGGAACATTCAAAGTTGCTAAAACTTTTAGCAATAGCTAAGAAGAAAAACAAGGGAGCGTTTGGTTTCACTTCGAGTGCCAGGTGGGGGGGCGCTTGTGAACAAACGGGACAGCTGCTGGGTGTTCTATTCTAGATATACTACGACACCGACTTATAAATACGATATTGTTCTGAAATGTGTTAAAGTCACAACGAGTGATCCCCCCGTCTCTTTCTCGTTCTCTACGACAAACACACACACACAGGTAACTGTTTTGAATTAGATATGTTAGCCAACATCCCACCATCTGCGGTGTGTGTGTGTGTGTGTGTGTGTGTGTGTGTGTGTGTGTGTGTGTGTGTGTGTGTGTGTGTGTGTGTGTGTGTGTGTGTGTGTGTGTGTGTGTGTGTGTGTGTGTGTGTGTGTGTGTGTGTTTCTTGGGAGGGCGGGGGTTAAGGATCACTGACTGCTGTTCCCGACAGAGATCAGAAGAGCCTCCATTAAATCAGATTACTTGATAAATTCAGATTTCTTTCCCCCTCTTACAAAATAAATCCTCTGAATCATGAAGGCAGGAATTTCTTCCTCGCAACGTTGTTTCGGTACAGCCACAATGTTTGAGGAGAGGTTTTGATTACTGATGTTTCGACAACGCCTACTTAGGGGCATTTGGGCGGCCTGATGAAGAACGTCAGGAAGTGCCATTTTGTCCATCGATCGCCCCTAACAAGGGCGGTAATCACGCTAATGTCTCTTAATCTGCAGTGAAGAAAAGAGGAACAAGAGCAGAGAGAGCTTGACTGAGGTAAACAAGAAAAGGAAATCAGGGGAAAAACAGTGTAAATAAAAACAGAAACAGCAAAGATCTGTGTGTCCCAGAATACCCAACATGTTTGCTAGTTACGGTAAATCAATACACGCACACCATTTCCCTGCCTTAATCTCCGTGGGGAAATGTTTTAAAATAACAACCGAAAGAACATTGTGAACATGAACCCCTCCACCAGGAGAAGTCGTGGTGGTGGTGGCGGTGGTGGTGGCGGTGGTGGTGGTGGTGGTGGTGGTGGTGGTGGTGGTGGCAGTGGTGGTTGTGGGGGTGGTGGTTGTGGGGGTGGTGGCAGGTGGGTGGGTGGCAGCATTCTTCAACATGCTGGTAGGGAACCAAGAGCGCGTGTGTTTCCTCCACCCGACTGCCGCTGGCGTTTCCCAGAACCTCCCAGCGAATGCATGGAATTCAAGGAAACCCTGGCCCAGTTCCAGGTGGGGAAGAGAGTGCGATGAGGAAGGGTGTGAGGGGTGTAGTGGGTGGGGGGGGGGGGGGGGGGGCTGTTATTCCTCGGAAGAGTAGTACCAAGAATATGCAAGTAGTATTTCCACCGGGCAATAGGAGAGCCAAGGCAAAAGAGAAACACAGTTCTGGAGCGGCTGACCCCAGTTCCCTCCTTGCGTCATGTGCGTGTAAATAGCGTCATTTGTTTACGGGAGGGACGGAGAAGAGAGGGTAAAAGGTGCCCCGTCGTGGTACGACTTCTTGCCAACGATGACATAATTGCGTTTGCTAAAGTGTTCCGGGCTTAGGATTCCGATGTTGGAGGGAAATATATATTTTCTTTTATTACATTACATTTTATCACAAAGGGGGGGGGGGGGAATGCAATTAGCACTTCTCATAGCGTTTAAGAGCTTGGCGACAACGCTATGTCCGATGCAATGTTGAAGCAAACTGCCAAGACTTAAGTAACAGAGTGATTTTTCTCTGCCTAAATCGGCGCACATAATTTCATACATTTCTTCTCAAGCATCCCTTTTGGCGTCCACATTCGCTGTAAATGCTTGACGCTATTAATGTTAACACGAAAAGTAATTCTCGAAACTTTAGCTTCCTTACTTGATTGGTTGATGGGCTTTTGAATAAACATCCGGGTCACGAAGTAACCACCCAAACAAACACGGAAACCACTGCATCACTGTCAAAGTATTTCTTGCATTTCTGTTTCCCATTTAGAAAATAGGAACCAGGCCAACAATGAAATGTTGCCCATTAACAAAGAATTTGCTTAAAATATAAATGTATGAAGATTGTATTTAGATAGTCACCATCGTTTTGTTCATGTCATTTGTAATTTGTGCTCGTACAATTGAAGCCAGACATTTCATTTCATAAAGCCCTATCCTGGAGCAAGTGGCCACGGTCAAGCACAATCCTTGGATGTCTCGTCTTGGAGGAGAATGCACTCAAATGAATCAGTATTCTGTTCAAAAAGAGGCATTGCTGCAGCACTTACTACTATTGCACTATAATTAAATCAGAGAAATATAATAGCAATAATGTATGAGGTGCATGTACGTGTTTTTGTGCACACGCACATGCACACACATGCACAAGTGGTAACAAACCGGTGCATGCACACTCACACACACACATACACACAGACTTTCTCACACTCACACACACATTTTTTCACACACACCTACTCAACAACACATGGACCACACACACACACACACACACAGACTCTCACTTTAACACACACACACACACACACACACACACACACACACACACACACACACACACACACACACACACACACACACACACACACACACACACACACACACACACACACCAAATCAGGGTCCCTGTCTAAAATTCAGCAGGTCATCTTGGCAGTCCATGCTCATGCGAGATGTTATTATTTCATAATAACAAGGAGGAGAGCGAGAGGTCTGTCTCCCGTGTCCAGCCCTGAAGACACTTGATAACCACCAGACGTCTCCGAGAGCCGCTCATTATGGCTTCTATCGCAACACAGACACAGAGAGCAATGCAAAGCCTAATGGGGAGGCGGACATGAGAACCAAGCGCAGCTAAAATGATCGCACCAGCCTAGCACGCACGCACACTCATGAGTGTGCGTGCACACAAACACCCCACAGACACGCACACACGCCATTTTCAACCACTCTGAACACGGGGGGCCCCAGAGTGCTAAATGTGTAAATTACACTGGGCAAGTTTTCTAGAACAATCTATAATGTATGGAGGCTTAGCCATTTGACCACACAATTTCCTGCATCACGTGGATCAGCCTGCGGTTGTTGCTAATGATGTTGTCAAGGAATTGAGGCTGTGTGTTAGCATCTTTAAACTAATTTCCGCACAAAATAAGTGTATTTGTCAGTGTGTATTTGTGTAAGAAAATGCCCTGATGTTGGCCGGTGTGTGTGTCTGTGCGTGCGTGTGCGAGTTTGCTTGTGCTTGATTACTTGCGCGTGTATGTGTGTGGCTGTAGGTGCTTGTGTGTGTGTGCGTGTCTGTTTGTAAATGTGTACCTCTTTGTGTGTGCAGAGCGGGCAGAGAACAGAGTCAGGGGTCAAGGTTCTCCTGATGACACCAAAGGTGGAGTGTCTGCAGGGATGTGCTGCCTTTGCTCGCTGTCACCCTGACCTTGATGCTCTGGCCTCACACGACCACGTCTGAGCCCACACGACCCTGTCTGAGCCTCACACGACCCTGTCTCCTTACCCCTACGTCTCCTTGCGATTCATACCATCAGAATGTGCACGCAAGCCCAGCGTGCGTGGCATGGGGGTATTAAAGATTAACTCAGCCAATTGACCGCGCGGAGATCAACGGCGTCCCCGGCATGCTACGAGTCCGTCGCCGTCTTTCCGACTGGCTGAAATAGGCACCGGGTGTTGTCACTTGATATATGGCCAGTTTTTGCGGTGCCTTCCCAATGCTGGGATTTTTTAGTGTTTGGTTACTCTGGGAGAACGTCTGTGAGTGCAGTTAAAGTGGAATAGCCGGGACTGTATTAACCCAGGAAGATGAAGGGAAGTAATGAAACATGCTCACCCTCGGTTGCACTTTGGTGGGAGTTGTTAAGAGTCCCTTCGAGGTGCTCAGCTCTATATCCCTTACTACTGTTAATTGTGCTCCACCGACCATCTGTGCAAATTACCAGCGCTATGAAATGATCTGAAAACAACCCTACCAAAAGGCAACTTCATAAACTGCATCAGAGATTTAAAAACCAAAAACATATTTTGTCTATCGTGGTCGTTAAAGCTCAAACGTAGAAATGTCCCTTATATTTTTTTTGCATGGGGGTACTAAGGCTATTTCCCATTACTTCACTTGTGTTGGGAGCACGTGAAATGAGACAGAGGTATATTCGGGGAGTATTTGTTAGTCTGTTAGTGCAACATCTGTTAGTGCGGCCTCTGCTATAGTTTCCACCTTTGACCTTCGACATGTATATAACAAGCCAGCCATTTGTGTGTGCGTGTTTGTCATGTGCGTGTGCACACAAGCAGAGTCCAAAACAACAACAACCAAATACAGTAAGTCAACAGGCTGTGGTGGTGGGTGACACCACCCAACAGACATGGCCAACACAGCAGATTGGGGAATCCCAGCTCTTCTGGCATAGGGGAGACCCACGAGAAGGAGCACCACCCCGAGGGAGGAGCACGGTGGGGGGGGGAGGGGGTGGAGGATGGACAGACGTACGGCTGGAGGGGCACGAGAGGAACCGTGTCTCAAGTGCCGCTGAGCCAGAGAGAGAGAGAGAGAGAGAGAGACAGAGAGACAGAGAGACAGAGAGACAGAGAGACAGAGACAGAGACAGAGACAGAGACAGAGACAGAGAGAGAGAGAGAGAGAGAGAGAGAGAGAGAGAGAGAGAGAGAGAGAGACAGAGACAGAGAGAGAGGGACTAGGAATAGAGGAAGAGAGAGTATAACACGGAGCCACCCCTTCTAGGAGGAATACTTGAGAGTGGTAAATGGAGCAGAACTCCATTCCAGTCTCTCTCGTAACCTCCCCGTGTGTCTCATCCTTTGCATGCAAAGCACCCAGCCAGGAGACACACACACACACACACACACACACACACACACACACACACACACGCGCACAAGCTGGAAATGAAAGCACAACAGGGTAAACCAGGGTCAGGATATTTTTTTATAGGCATTGCTCTAATCCCCCCCCTCTTCACACACACACACACACACACAGCATATATACGTATAGATAGATAAATATATCTATATATTCTCTTCAAGAATGCGACTAAGACCCCACCAGTGTATCCTCTAAGCACAACAATATCAAAACTTTGTGCGCATCTGTTACGATTCATCGTGTCTTTTTTCTCATTTCACAAAGAAGCCCAAAATGAGAAATTTACATACAAACGCATTCTAACACTACTAATACAATGTTAAGATTCGGAGAGTCTGAGATCAAGACTTTCGACATGATACTATAAATTAACTCGGGGAAAGAAAAATGGCTGCCCAAAGGAAGTTCGGCATATTGTGGCTCATTTCTGAAAATATATCAATCAATCAGCAATCAATGCTTCTTTGGGAAAATACCAAAAAAGCGGGGAGAAAAATCACAGGCTAGGTCATTAAATAGATAAAATAACTGTTGAAATCCACATATTACTCCAATCAGAGCGAAATGTAAATGACACAAACACATACAGTATTACATAAATACACATCAAATGATGAGCGACAACCTCATAAACACTTTTATAACAATTCTCCCATAAAGTCAGCAATGTGTGATGTTGTAACAGACATCCAATCTAACGGATCGAGTCATTTCTCGACAAGTCGGAGCTTGTTTCCTCCGAGTTCGCCGGCGTCTGGTACGCAGTACAACTGCAAACGTCCTCCCTCCCCCCGTGAGGGCTCAGAGGTCTAACGGTTTCACATCGCCTGCTGCTTTTACTCAGTCATGGGAAGAGCACATCTGAGGCCAATCGCAGGCCTTCCTAATGGCGTACTTCATAGGGAGATCGGCCGGGCCCCGTAGCGCATACCGAATACAACAACAACAAACAATGCATAAAACACATCGCGCAACTGTGGCGGCTACAGCTCCTATCTGTGATCCTACAGCGCATTCAACGTATGATTACTGGGAGACTCTTATCAATGCAGGGCTGCAGCTGGCAGTGAGATTTAAGGGGACACACACACACACACACACACACACACACACACACACACACACACACACACACACACACACACACACACACACACACACACACACACACACACACACACACACACACACACACATCGTATGCACGTAGAGAGGATGGAGTAACCCTCCCCCCACCTACTCCCTCAGACGGGTAACATTAAGTTATCTGTCAGAATGGGAGGGTAGGGAGGACGGGGGCGGGGGGCGGGGGGGGGGGGGGTTGATGCACTTGAGATTGCCTACACGCCGACGTCTCTATAATTAGCGGTGCTGAAATCGTAAAAGTTCAAGATCCCGCTAAATGGAGTGCGGCGGGAAAAAGAAACCCTTCAACGACAAAAACGTTTCACCGAACAAACGCTCTGAGAGGAGGGAGGGAGAGAGAGACAGAGAGAGACAGAGAGAGAGAGAGAGAGATGGAGAGCAAGAGACGGAGAGAGAGAGAGAGAGAGAGAGAGAGAGAGAGAGAGAGAGAGAGAGAGAGCAGGGGCGGAGCGAGTGAGTTAGTTACCTCTTACAGAGCTAATGGCTGCTGAGTGAGATGGGAGTGAGAGAGAGCGAGGGAGAGAGCAAGAGAGAGAGTGTGTGAGAGAGAGAGATGCATGATATTTGACAGTAAGGCTAACATATTTCCATGCACTGTCAATACTGCAGGCCCTGCTTGGGTCTTGCTTCGCGTTCACATTCATCAAACACTGTGGAACTCGTCCTATTTACCAGAGCTGGGGGTTTTGTGGAAGTGTGTTTGTGTCTGCGTATGCGTGCGTGTGCG
>NC_082403.1:8275588-8355430 GCF_031168955.1 Gadus macrocephalus
GGATGCCTCGAAATTTGCCATTTAAACCCCCCACCGGCAGCCTAAGCCCTCGATGATGACACGCAAATATGACAGGAGCACGCGACGGAACGGTGATCTGTTTAAATCCACGCTAAAGACCTGCCAGCCAACCGGGCCCTGCCGCATAATGCGCCTCCTTCCATCTCCCATTGTGTCCAACATGCGATATCAGCCAGCGGCCGAGCCTGCCAAATAAAGAGCGACGGCGCGGTGAGAGAATTTGCATAGGCCTCATGCCTCTGCTCTGGCTAAATAGGAAATGAATTAGGTGGGGCTACGTGAGGCGCTCTCTTTGCTGCAGGGTCTCAGCGGTCCGGGCAGGCTAGCCGCCTTGCCGCGGCTGATGCGGGATACACTGCGGCGATCAGCCCAGGTAGGACATCCGTCACCATAAAAAAGTAACACTCTGGAGGTTTCCACGACCTTCCCCCCCAAAAAACGTTCAGCTTTTCCTGGACTTCAATACACTGGCGGATGATGTGTTCATGAATTATTGGGGCACAGAAAAATGGGCAAAAGCAATTCCACTGTAGCAGTGATGGAGGCTGGGGTGGTGGTTCTCAAGTCCACTAGCATTCAACATGATGTGTTTCAGTGAACAATGGCCGCTAATGCAGAGATGACTGCTGCTTATCCACAATTGCAGCATTCCAACTAACAATTTTCACAAATATACTGCCTGTAACAGCTCGTGATTGTTGGTGTTTTAATGGTTAGACACATTTGCCTAAATACACAGAAAAGGACTATTATCAGATAATTACAGAGTGTGAATGTCGGAAGCGATTATCCAGTGACTTGTCACTATGGGTACTGCACTGTCTTTATAAACTGGAGTAAACTGATTGGTCCAATAAAGAAACGAAGAAATGCATACGAACCCAAATATACCTTACTGCGCTGGCGCACACACACACACAGACACACACTGATACACACACACACATATTAAAACAGGGGCACTCTGTTTGCCATTCAATGTAAACTGTTGGAGCAATTTAACGAAGCCCTGGCAGTCTTTTAATGGTCTGTCACAGTCTAACAGGTTTAGAGCGCTTACAATGGACCCCAGCACTAAGCCTGACAGCCCACGCCTAATTGTTCAGAACCCGTGTGTGTGTGTGTGTGTGTGTGTGTGTGTGTGTGTGTGTGTGTGTGTGTGTGTTTATGTCTACATTCACATGTGTCTATACGGTGTGCATCTGTGCACCGTGACTGAGGTCGTTGATGCTCATTATGATCAAAGATCCATTGTCAACGTGGTCAACAAGGACACACATGAACACGTACACACACACACACACCGGCAACGACACTCCCACACACACACACACACACCCTGCTGGCAGTCTGTGTGGCCCCCACAGCTGGGTGAGTAATACGAATGTTACGATGAATCACAGCACAGAAATATCGGTCTGTCAATCGAGACCATTGACTGAACTCAAGAAGACACTGTTGAAAAACCCCTTCTTCCAAATCCCCTTGTTTCATTCCCTCCTTTTCTTTTCTTTGCTTTCTGTGAACGATGAGATTCCTGTCAAGTCGAGGAAGCCTTCAGATAAACCGTCGACGGAGTTTAGCTGACGCGGTGCTAGACGGTGGAGCCGGAGACGGGACGCGCTGGAGAACCCCAGTGGCAGACAGCAGAGTACACACTCAGGGCTTTCAATGTATTCATGAAAACTGGAAAAGGAATCGATAGAACAAAAAATAACCAACAGATATGTTCGTCTCGGAACCACTTTGGCCGTTCCGAGACGTTTCCGCCGCCGCGGGGAGGAGACGGGAAGCGATGGTCGAAACGGGCTTTTACCGTGACGGCTATGGCCTGTTAGTCCTGTGACCTAGAACCCGCTTGACAATCTCCCTTTAATTAGGCCTTGAAGACACCGCTCCTTCCAACTGCCGTCCCGAGAGCTAAATTAATTACAGCCCCCCCCCCATCCACTCCCCACAACCCCCCCCCCCCCTCCCCTGAAAAAAACTGAGAAGAGAAAAAGTGGCGTTCCCGCTCAAGGCGCAGATGAATCATTGGCGTATTTGGGGAATGATAGGCGGTCCCGTCGGAGGGATCGGATGAAAGGGGGCCTAAAGAGACAGCACAATGTAAGCCAATGTAGTGTCACAACGTCTCCACAAAGCTCCCCGCTAATTGCCCTCCCTCGCCCTCCTCCTCAACCTTGCGTTTAGCAATTTCAACAGTGGAGCAGTTTTTTTTTTCAGGTTCTTTTTCTTTTTGAAGGATTAACATGAGAGTTCTGAGAGTTTTACATACACACACACACACACACACACACACACACACACGCACTAACACATTATCGCGTCCCCCATCACCTCATTAAGCTTCTCTTTCTATTTTCCCTATTCTATCTTTCTTCTTTCCTTCACTTCCTTTCACTCATCACCCTCCATCACTCTTTTTTTTGCAGCGGTCCCTCCATCCCAACTCGCTTCTCTTCTCCATATCAATCTCCCCTCTCTAGAAAATTTCACCATCGCTTTCCCCATCCATAACTCAAGGATGTGGGTGTGTGTGCGTGTGTGGGTGTGTTTGTGAGCATGTGTGTGTGTGTGTGTGTGTGTGTTTGGAAGTGTGTGTATTTCTGTGTGTGTGTGTGTGTGTGTGTGTGTGTGTGTGTGTGTGTGTGTGTGTGTGTGTGTGTGTGTGTGTGTGTGTGTGAGAGTTAATTCTCAGCGGCCCAGATGTCGCCCCTCCTGGGTGAGGCCCAGATGGTGGGATGGTTCAACCTGGCTGGCTGGCACAGACCCCCACAACCCCACGGGGGCCCCTGGGAGCGGCCCCGTCTCCCGCTGCCAGTGGGCCGGTCGTTCGCTGGGCTAAATGAGTGTGTCATCTGTCACGCCGCATACCAACGAGTGTTTGTGAGTTATGGTTGAGCTAATCACAAGGCAGAGGAAGGGGCCGGTCACCCTCTCCCCTCCCCCCCTCCCCCCCGGACACACAGCGAGAGGCTGATGATCAGGAGACGGGGCCGGGGCAAGCCACACCACCGCCATCTGATATCACAGGGTAGAGAGACATCAGGAGAGAGAGAGAGAGAGAGAGAGAGAGAGCGAGAACAAGAACGAGAGAGAGAACGAGAGAGAACGAGAGAGAACGAGAGAGAGAGAGACATAGAAAATGGGAGCGAGAGACCGGGAGTGAGAGGGCAAGAGAGAGAGAAAGAGAGCGTGAGTGAGAGCGAGAGAGAAAGAGAGAGAGTGAGTCAGAGAGACAAAGAGAGATAAGAGCATGACATAGAGGGAGACAAAGATGTGCAGGGAGAGGAAGAGAAAGAGATTAAGAAAGAAAGAAAGAAAGAAAGAAAGACAGACGAGAGAGAGGCGTACAATTGAGTATGTGTGAGGGGTACAGAGGGAAGATAAAGGCCTAATGGGGTGAGAGTGGGGGCGAGGGCAGACAGAGAACGAGAGAGCGAGAGATGTTATTGATAGATACTGATTGAGCATCATGTGACATTTGACTATGCGAATAGTGCTGTAATTAGACAATGGAGGTCTGGCTAAAGAGGGCATCACAGTGCTGCCTATAGATAACAGAGGAAATTGGTGCTAACAGATTTTTTCTTTCTTATCATTTTGTTATTGTGTCCTGCCATTACACACTCTCTCTCTCTCTCTCTCTCTCTCTCTCTCTCTCTCTCTCTCTCTCTCTCTCTCTCTCTCTCTCTCTCTCTCTCTCTCTCTCTACTCTCATCTCTCTCTCTCTCTCTCCTCTCTCTCTCTCCTCTCTCTCTCTCTCTCTCTCTCTCTCTCAGGCAGGATGTGACAGGAATCTCAAACGCCGTGTTCGTGACAGCGGGGCAGGCGGCCGCAAAAGTGTGTTCCCAAAATGGCCCACACACCCCCAACCGTCTAATGGAGGTACCCAGGGAACGGGAGGGGTTATGGGGTAAGGGCCACACCACCCAACCCTGTCCTGGAGAACAATGCTAACTGATGGGTTTCCAGTGAAGAGAGAAGTGGTGAGGGGGGGGCGATAAAGAGGAAAGGGGCATCCATGTGTGAAAAAGGAATAATCTAGGGGCTGGTGTGAGAGTAAGGTTAGCCATTGGAACCTCCTCCAATCTTCTATCGCCTCCCTGAGGGGATGTGTGTGTTTGTGTGAGGAGTGAGATCGTGGACAGGAGGGTTTAGGGGTGAAGGGGGGTTTACGTGTGCGTTTCATGCAGTGGAACAATGTCCCACCACAAAGCGGATGTCCAAAGCCACAATGCAGGCTCTAACACTTGAGTTTTAATCCATGAAACCCATCGGTATTACCAAAGGATAACCAGTCAGCGCGTTCTCTCTCTCTCTCTCTCCCTCCCTCCCTCCCTCCCCCTCCCCTCTCTCTCTCAAAAATCTAACAGAAACAAACAAGCACACCCACATACACACACCAACAGACCCACAAGCACACACTTACACACATTAAAACAGACACGTCGTTGAAACCGTTGGATTGCGTTCGTTTGACACGTGAATTCTTGAGTGTTGTTACAATGAATGGTTGAAAACCCCTGCAGGTCGTAAACCGGTAACCCATCCAAGATGTCCATGAGGCACGGGGAGGGAACGCAGCAGCCTGATTCCTAGGCACGCTCTCCGTGAGACGGTAAAAGGGAAGAGAGATCTCTGAGGGCTATGAGTAGTAGTAGGCTGAGGCAAGGAGAAGGTCCACGTGATTGTATCAACGCTGGGACACATCTGCTGGCGGTTACGCGCTGCAATCCAACAAATAGCCTAATAGTGTTAAACATGCAAATTTAAGGCTCACATGGCACGGTCTTAATGCTAAGGGCGCAATATATACCTGAGCCAAATGCAAAAAAGCGTGCATGGAAAGTAAATAATGTGTCTGGGAAAGAAAATATGTATATCATAAAAAAAACAATTATCTGAGAGCAATGAAAATGAAAATGAAATATTAGGGTAGAGGTATGACTGAAAAAACGAAGAGTATAATAAAACCAAATAAAATACCTTGAGCTTGACAACAGCCACTTCCATTAAATCACCACAACATAGTTAACGTCCCGGGAAAAGCCAACATATCCTCCTGCTGCCCGAGTGCGGTCTCGACCGACCCGTTCCTGGACAGGTGGATCCATAGCGTGAAGCTTAGTCACAGTTAAAGTTACAGCGATTTGATTTTCTTTGCTTTTTTGCTCTCAGCCCATGTGGTTGTAAGTAAGGAATCCAATAACACCATGTGCAATCATTAGCTTGTCAGCTTTTATTGCACACTAGTACCTTGAAGCCGGGCCTGTTTTCCCCTGGCTATTATCTCAACTGTTCGTTTAAAGGGCGTGAGGGGGTTGGGGGGTGGTGGTGGTGCGGGGGGGGGGGGAGTGGGGTTGGCTGACATGCAGGCACCCTGAGATTTAGCTCCCCACGCGACCCCTCTGTCAACACTCATCTTTGCGTTTCCTACATGGAAGGGATCCTTTGTCTTTCACTGTATCCCTGTATCTTGTTGTCGCTAAACGTTGGTTTACTGTATCAGTCTTTGTCTATTTGTGTATTTTTATTTTTCTGTTTTGCACTCAATTTATATATATATTTTTTTTTAACTCCATCTGAGTCCAATTATCAGTCAATTCAAATCGGACATCCTGCTTCCATCCACCGGCGCCTGCAGCACCCATCTTCCACACCACACGCAAACACATCACCACCAGCGATACACTGATATTAAAGTGCAAATGTATCCGCTTCCATTGTAATTACAGAACCACTGTAGGCTCGCTCTCTCTCTCTCTCTCTCTCTCTCTCTCTCTCTCTCTCTCTCTCTCTCTCTCTCTCTCTCTCTCTCTCTCTCTCTCTCTCTCTCTCTCTCTCTCTCTCTCTCTCTCTCTCTCTCTCTCTCTCTCTCTCTCTCTCTCTCTCTCTCTCTCTCTCTCTCTCTCTCTCTCTCCCTCCCTCCCCATGGATTTGGAAGGGGAGGGTGGGTCTGCTTCGCCCATCCCCTCCAGTGATCTTTATTTAATTGAGTTGCATGTCTGAGCTGTTCCTTGTTTTGCGAACGGCCCTCCCCGCTGCAATACATCAACGCCAGTCAACCGCCATGTTTTGGTGGTCAAACTGCTGGATCCTGCGAGTCGCGTGTGATTATCATGGCTGGCGTGTCACAAAACAACCTCCTTTGTATTCCTGGAAATATTCCATCTAAATGTCACACGGGCGCTACGCTACGGGGAAAATCACTGACATAGGGTGTCTCGTTATTATATGTTATATGATTGTTTATCAATTTGTCACGCCTTAGTTTTATTCTAAACAAATACATACATAAACAAATACACCAGAATATGAATTGGGGGGGGAGAGGGGCCTCAGGTAAACTTGACCGCAGCGGGGGTCTTTGAGATAAAGAGGCACGGGTCAGATAGGCTGTTCTGCCCTCATGTGTTAGTTTTAAATGGGAGGCTGGAAGGATGTTTTCCAGGGACAGACACCTCCAGGCAGCTCCTAACCTGTCTGCTCTGAAGCCTGTGTTTGTACCAGCTTCACAGGGAGGGCTGTGGGCTGGTGAAATTGCCCCTTCAGTGTGGACAAGCAGAGGGCAGCGGTGGCGGAAAATGTGTTGGCTTGGCCCGCAGTGCCAGAGTCGGGTTGGATTCCCACTCTCTCTGTGTTTCACCACGCTTCAAGGTATCTGCAGCTTTCCATCATAACCTCCAAAGACAGACAGCTTGGACAGTCTATGGAGTGTGTGTGTGTGTGTGTGTGTGTGTGTGTGTGTGTGTGTGTGTGTGTGTGTGTGTGTGTGTGTGTGTGTGTGTGTGTGTGTGTGCGTGCGTGCGTGCGTGATGTTATTAGATGGATGGATGACATACAGGCGGACAGGTGGATGGGGCGATGGACAGTAAATGGCAAAAAAGAAACGGCCGTTGCCGGGCACACTAAAGGTCAGCTGTACATATCACGGTGTGGCTTTCGGAGCGTTTGACGTCTCCCTCCTAACAGTGCCTTACTGATGCCTGACAGTAGATCGCCATGGCGGCATGTGGCTCCCCCAAGCCAAGAAGCACCCGTGCGGGCAGCCATGGCCTCGGTGATAGAGGAGGTGTTTTGAATTCCAAATCCAGGACGCTTTCACACAATGTTGTCTGCATCTCCAACGGTTAAATAACACTCCCATTGTGGTGTACTCCCATACTTTGTCGTATTATTAGTATGCTGTGTTCCTTTTCTGCCAAGGACATTGTGTCAGCCAATCTGTACAATTGATTAATTTTAAATATGTTTGAATGCCAAAGTAAGAACACACAGGTTTGCTTAGTCATCTTAAAATATAAAATAAAAACATATACATCCTCGCACAAGATATGCACTCCCTACCCTTTGTTTTATTGGCAAACGTAGGCTTTACCAAGTGAGTATGCCGCAGAGCGAGAATCGATTACAGTTAGTCAGCAAAAGGACCAGACGGTTGTCTCCACGCTGGGAAAGCTGCAGGGGGAAGTCCAGCCCAGGTCCGGCCCAACCCAGCCCAGTCTGGGTCAACAGCCTGGAAACACTCCTGACAGTTGTGATGCCTGCTGTGCTGGTGGCTGCTGCCGAGGCTGAAGACTGAGGTCCCCTAAGGACGGGGCTGTGAGGTAAGAGCAGGAACATGGTGTTCCAAACACACACCCAGAGAGAGAGAGAGAGAGAGCGAGAGCGAGAGCGAGAGCGAGAGAGAGAGAGAGAGAGAGAGACAGAGACAGAGACAGAGACAGAGACAGAGACAGAGACAGAGAGACAGAGACAGAGACAGAGAGAGAGAGAGAGAGACAGAGAGACAGAGAGACAGAGAGACAGAGAGAGAGAGAGAGAGAGAGAGAGAGAGAGACGCAGAGGAAAGCGAGACAGAGACAGAAGGAGGGGCTTGGAGAGAGCTGGAGAGGCAAAGAGAGGAGTTGTGTGTAAGAGACAGAGAGAGGTTTGGTGGGGGGCATGTGTGCGAGTGAGCGAGAGATAAAATGATGTATAGAGGGGGAGAGATAGGGAGAGAGGGAGGGAGAATGAGAATGCCAGCAGCCCTAGCCATAGGCCATGGTGTACGAAACTGTGTTGACCACGAAAGGAATGTTCCCTGTTTATGCTTCCTGTTGATAAACGGCGAACTGAACATAGCTCACAACAGCCCAGCTGCAACACAGATACTCTAAAGAGCTGTGGGTCTTTTTGGGTGAAAGTGACACTATGGCGACCAGTAGCAATTGTCCAATAAAGACACAGAAGGAGCCCCCTCTGTAAAATTGTTCTAGTGCAAGAAAAAAATAACACACAGAGAGAGACACACAGAGACACAACAGTGCAGGCAATCAAAAACTGATTAACTTTTTACGCGCTCCACACTTCCTGTGGTTTATTAAATGCGCCTCTCAGTGGCATGGGAATAGCATAAAAGCAAGTTTGTGTGCGTGCGTCGGGGAGTCAACGCGGAGGCAGAAAGGGGAGATTATCACATCTAAATCCAATTCAATTTCCGCACTCTTTGCATGCAAGCGCTCCGAACGGGCCTCCACGTGTTGATGGAAAATAGGCAACAATGTCATAATTGAGACTGAGACGCATATCCAATTTTTCTAATCTCAAAGAAATGGGTTGGATACAAACGCAGCAATTTCGTTGGACGAGAGGGAAAATAAGACGTAAGAGAGGAAATAAGGAGACGGGAAAGAAGAGAAATATTCCGAGACTGATTGTGATCCGTGAGAGCGGTGCTTTAAAAAAATAAATCCACAGAAAGATAACCTCTGCCTCCTCGCTACAGAACCAATCAGTGTCACTCTCCTCCACCTGATACGCCAATAAATGTCGAATCAAACAGATTGAGAAACGGCAATTAATTGCGAGGATAATGACAAGGAGAGACGTCCAAACCGTGGCGCTGCCTCAATCAAGCTTCTCCTCGTTGCCTCGTTACGCGGCTGCTCAGAAGCTAAATGAGATGCAGAGAAGAACCAGAGACGGAAAATGAGTGCTGAAAAAACTGGTGAAATGGACAAAGGAGGGAGGGAAAGAAAGTAGATAATGAGGGCTCGAAGGAAAAGAGAAGATTAAAGGCGCGCTGTCATTTAGTCACTCCTTGGCGGTTAAAGGAGGTGTAGGAGGAGATGGCCAGTAGGGATAAGAGAGGGAGGCTGCAGCAGCCAGCATATGCTAGGGAGGACAAAACAATAAAAGGGAGAAAGGGAGACGGAAAGACGGAGGGGAGGGAGACGCTTCAGATTCGTAGAGCAGCGAGGAGAGTGGACGAAGGCAACACCAGAATTATTGGCCGACAAGGTGGGCCCGCAAACAAAGAGAGAGAGACTGACATCGACGGTGAGAGGGAGAGAGAGAGCTCCAACTCCTGTACTGTTAAAGAAGGAGGGCGAGGGATGATTGACCGACATTAAAAAAAAAAAGGAAGGAGCAAAGGCGATACCAGAATGGTGGGTGTCCCCCGTCATTGCCTCCGCAGCAGTATACACCACTTACCGTTGGCTGCAGCGGGCAGTAGGTGTAGCCGGCATGAGTGGGCTGCTGGCCGTGGTGGTGGTGGTGGTGGGACGGGTGGGGGTGAGACGGGTAGTGGTGGTGAGGCGGGTAGTGGTGCAGGTCTGCTGCGGCAGCGCCACGGTGCTGGTGCTGGGGATGGTGGTGGGGGTGGTGGTAGGGTGAGCTCCCGCTCCAAGAGGGGCCCCCTCCACCTCCTCCTCCTCCTCCTCCTCCTCCTCCTTCACTGGCGGCCCACTGGGCGTCTGAGGCCTTGTGGTTGTGGTAACCTCTGACCCCTGCACTGGGCTGGGGGTGGGGGGGGGGGGGGGGGTAGATCGATAGGAGAGGTGAGAAGGAGGGCAGAGAGGAGAAGAGAAAAACAACCGAGGAATTAGGGTTGATAGTATGCTTGACGGGAGGACAAGAGTTCACCCATTACGATAATCATGATCTTAACTCCCCCCAGCTCTACCATGCCAGAACAGCCCCAAGAGGAGGAGGAAGAGGAGGAGGAAGAGGTGGAGGGTAATGGCTGTTGATCTAAGATCTTCGTACATACCAGAGATTCTAGGAGTTTCTCACCCTTTCCTCTGCCTTTCTTAAGCGTCATTCATTCTCGCCCCTCTCTCCCCTGCCTCTCCCCAGCCACCACCACCACCACCCCCACCACCACCAGAGCAGCAGATGTTGTGTAGCCCTTCTCAGTCACGGTCTGGATGTGTTCATGCTGGAAATGTGCTGATTGGTTTGATAAGATGCCTGGATTAACACGCTGGCAATGGCATTTCCCAGTCTGGCATGTTGTGTGTGTGTGTGTGTGTGCGTGTGTGCATATGCGTGTGTGTTTGTGTGTGTATAAATCAGAGGAAGAAATCTGCTGACAGGTCAGCTTATATAGCTCTGAGAATGGATGCTTGGGAGGCTATCGGTGCAACACACAGACAGAAGCACACAAACACACACACACACACAAAAAATGAATTATAAATAATGAATGAAATACCACACACAGACTTAGCATGTGGTTTGCTTGTTCTGCCTCTGCTGCAGCCTGGTTTGGTATCAACAATCACACTGGTTGCTTTACTTTCCAATTCAGGAACAGAGTTAAGTTACTACAAGATATTTCAGTGTTAATTGTCACACGTGATAAGAGGTCAACATCTTTGCTTTCGGTTTTCATGTACATATTTCTATCCCTCTCTATCAAACACATATCTGTCCTTTCTACCTATTGATCTCCAGACGGATATAAAAGAGCAATGGTGTGTCGATGTATTTCAATGGATTTGACGTGAAAATACCAGAAATAATAACAACTGTAATATCATTATAATTTACTTTAGTAAAACATGTGTGGAGCGACACAGGGTCACCTCCGATAAGCGTCGGCCATAGATCAACGGCGAGCATTTCAAAGTGCACTTCTCATTCCTGTGTTGGATTTCCAGCTGAGCAAGAGGCCGCTTGGCACAGGTGAAGTCAGGAGGGGGCTTGGGGGGGCGGCCGCACACAGCTTTGATTAGAACATTCTATTCTGGTGCTCTTCATCACACATAGCCACGGGGGGAAGTGGGTGAAGATGTGGGCCAGAGTTCAGCGGAGTAAACGCTATAGAAAATGACGGCTTTATAGCCTTCATGTTGTGGTTAATATAAAGCAGGTGAGGGGCGATCCCCCCAAAGTAAGATGAATGCGTTCATATGGACCCACCGCCACAGCACAGGGGGAGGAAGGCCATCTGGCACGTGCACACACACTCACATATATATATATGAACAAACACACACACTCGCAGACATATAGTTATGATTCATCAATATATATGCAGCGTTCAGAGGCGGGCAGAGTATAGCTTAAGTATTAACTACTTGATTTGTGAGTATACTGGTCAAGATAGTTGTAATTTGACTTACGTCTTCTCAAGTAATAATTTGTGATGTTGTTGCTCATCTCCTTCTTGCAACAAAAAGTCACTCAAACAGTCAAACCCCTCCAGTAGACAACAGAAAGATGTTGCTGGGCTCACGGGACACCTCATGATCGAGATGGAGCGTTTGTCCACTCAGATGGCCCACCGTCGCCATTATCTGGACACGTTGCTGCTGAACATTCCTCACACCCACACGCCAAACCGGACCCTGAGGTTCTGGGACAGTGACAACTGCAACCTCAGAAGTGTACCAATGCATCGCGGCTACAGAGTAAGACTAAGGTCTTCTCAGGAAATGTTGAAAAACTGATG
Organism: Gadus macrocephalus; assembly: GCF_031168955.1. Taxonomy (NCBI): domain Eukaryota; kingdom Metazoa; phylum Chordata; class Actinopteri; order Gadiformes; family Gadidae; genus Gadus; species Gadus macrocephalus. The sequence goes on from NC_082403.1 coordinate 8,287,338, forward strand.
CCTAGCTTCCAATTCTGAAAATACCTGGATGATTACCCTGCATCGCTGACTCCTTCTCTTCTTCTATGGTTGGATCCGACGGCCAGGGCCAGACGTATTTCTTCTTTGAAGGAGGAAATAGGTGAAATAACCTCTTCATCCCGTCATTGCACTCAGTGATCAATGGCTTTCCCCCACATCCATCTGGAGCACCTGGACCAATGGGAGCCCCACTGATACAGCTTCACTCGGGTCCCCTCTGCTCCATGATGGAAGCAGGACGGCGGACAAAAGGGCAGAAACCTAGGCAATCAACATGCATGTGGTTCGAAAACACCATCACATCGTCGCCAGGTGCTGCTGATCTCCCATCTGTCTCCCCGCCTTTCATATGGCTGTAGAAAGTTTGTGGCTCGAAAAATAAGAAAAAAGGGCCAGGCTTCTCTCTGCACTTACTAATATTGTAATTAATTGCATCACGTGGATCAAACCATTTCCGGTATATCTCAGCACTCAGCTCACCTCCTGCTGCACCCATGGCTCTGGTGTTTCTCACGTTGCTCGAATTAGATTCATTTATTGGTGTCTTCGCTTGATTATGCGAATAACACCACCAGATACATGTCACGTATAATTTATATTAAATAACTTTCTCCTCCCTGCAAGGGTAGGTAGCTGTACTGCTTTGAGTTTAGAAACCGCAAGCCAATTAATTTCAAATAATGTCACATTTTGCTCTCATCTCCAGAGCGAGACATATAATACCTGGAAGATTAGCTCTGTCAGCCTCCCTTCACCGGCAAGGACTGCTGTTTAAATCAGTAGTGCAAGGGTTGGCGCGAAGCACTCGTATGCTCCCAAATCTGAAGTATCTGGATTTGCAGATGATATCGCCACACCGACTCTCGGTGAACTCAGATTTGGTTGACATTTTGTCGGCATTTAGATTATAACTCTGTAGCTCTGTCTGTCCAGCTTACTCTCCCAAAAACTTTATTCAAAATAAATCCAATACACAGAGCAATAACAGAGCCGTAAAAGCACACCATGAAAATACTTTTTCAGTACATTTTAACATTGCCACTCTAACTAACTACACTCAGTATTCACATATTTCTGAGATTTGAATAGCTGTATGTTTAAACGGCTGAGTGCTAAGGAGACCCCAGCATGCGACTCCCAGCAATGTTCTGAGATATATCAGCACATGATGTTCTCACTCTCTTTATTTGATCAAAATAGTTTAAATTGTCAAGGTTGAAGAGTTAAGAAACAGCTGATTTTCGGTTTGTGATTCATTTCAAAGCTCAAACGATTTTAGAGAGCTCAAATTATTTCAGACGATGAACCTTATAGTTTAAATAGTTTCAGACGCACATTCATTTTAACCGAGTAAGGCATGTAAGGTCTTTTAACACTCGACTGCTTCAAAACTATACCACGGTCCTTCATCTCCTCAGCACATCACATATCCTAATCCTTTATCCTTCTTCCCAAGTGATACGGTTACCTCTAACACTCGAAACACACTAGTCGAGATAACAGAGGATTTCTATTGTCCTCTTTCCATGCGTTGAATCAGAACACACTAACCCCTTGGCTCCAGCCATGGAGTGACATTATGGAGAGGCATTCTCAGACTATCATTCAGCGGCTCTAAAAGCCAGAACAGGAAGAGCAGCTCGGAGTGCTACATTAATCGGCATGGCTGCAGCCTACAACACTCTCTAAGTGCTGCCCCCGCGAGCACAGAGACAATATTCAATGGCCCCATAAGTGAGGGCCATCCAGGCAGGCCTGGAGTAGAGGCATAGCTCAAGTGGCTGCGGCACTGTTTTGTTTGTGTGGAGAACTGTTGGTGGTGGTGGTGAGGAAAAGGTTGGATGTGTTTCACATGGGCTCCATACGTCTACTAATTGTACTTGAAAAGGGTGTCACCAGTTATTTTCAGCCTGCATATCTCAGGGGCCGGGCCCCCTTGTTTTATCAGGAGCCCGTCGAGCGAGCGTCTTGGCAATCCCGCGATGGAATGCACGATTGGTCCCCGGACCGGGATTCATGTCACAGGCTTTCAGCAGCTCGTCAGAGACTCCCAGCCCGCTGCATATTTCTCCATTTTGTGTAAGGCTTAGGCTTGGCTCCGGTAACCCTGGCTCCCACTTCCTCTGAAGGCCATGTCATACATGCAGACAAACAGATGTGCATCGGCTGGGTGTCTGCATGCATGCATGATAGATGTCTGTTGTGTTTGCCCGCGCGCGCGCGTGCGTGCGTGTGTATGCTTATATAGTACGATAATGGGGAGGGTGAGTTAGTAAAGTATATGATTTACCATAAATGTGGCCGATAAATGCCATCAATTGAGGCAAAATAGTTGTATCCATTTCATATTGCATCATGTTGTGTGTGTGTGTGTGTGTGTGTGTGTGTGTGTGTGTGTGTGTGTGTGTGTGTGTGTGTGTGTGTGTGTGTGTGTGTGTGTGTGTGTGTGTGTGTGTGTGTGTGTGTGTGTGTGTGTGTGTGTGTGAGAGTGAGAGAGAGAGAGATTGATTTATTCAAAGATAAACAAACCAACACATTTTGAGGTTTGTAGTGAGCCATTGAAACCCCATCTGTTTAAATCCAACAAGCCCTGCTCGGATGCATATAAAAGACACATTTCCAAGTCCTATAGGTCACATTTTGTAAATCAGTATTCTGAGTTTGCCTAGAATCAGAACACACAGAGGGATGGACAGCTGATGCAAGATATTCATCCTAAACTAAACATCAAAGCATACTGCAAGTACACCAGCATTGTGGGCTGTTTGGCGCATTCTGTTAAACGCACTATGGTTTCACTAAAATGGCTGACATAGGGCATTAAGTTTCACCTTTACTGTGTAAAAAGAACAGGGAGGGTTGACACTCCCTCGGTAAGCAGTGTTGAAACCTGAACGAATGGTGTCTCTGGAGTCCATTTGTCAAAAGTGGTTCCCCCTCCTTCTCCTGCTCCTTTACCTGCCATTACCGAATGGAGATCTCCCATGTGTCCTGCTACTCATGCAGACACCGTTTCTCCGAGTTATGCACAGTATTGGCACTGGCCCAGCTTGCGTTTTTTAAAACTACAGGTTACGATATTTTCCCACTGGGAGATGTCAGGAACCAAAGCAGGTCTTTAAATAAAAATGGAGAGCACCTGCTGAAAGCACTGCAGTTACAATGCACATTTCCCAACACACTCAGCTTATAATTCTGCCCCATAATGGCGGCCACGGTCAATGGACTCGCTGTGTCCTTGAAGGTGGAACTGGAAAGGATTGTATTACCCCCAGTTCTCCATTTCATTATCAGAAGAAAAGAGACGAGGGACTACCCTATAATTCATTTCTCCTGTATGTGCTACGACTTCAAGAGCTTTCTGGAATCCACCCACATGATTCACCCCCACGGCGTCGCATTTATGGAATAACACGGCCCATCGGAATGATTCTCCACTTAACAGGAAAAATATTTCTACCGTGAAATCTCACAACTCTGATAGAATGGAAACAACTTCACCACGGTAAAGTGGTGTGCAAGCCGTGTTCATCGTATAGCTCCGGCTATTGGAAGCTGTTGGTTTTCCTGAAGGCGGCTTGGATGGGATACACTTCTTCACAGCTCACTGTGAAATCAGCCATTATACTCGGTTATATTTCCAAATGTGAACGCTTCTCTTTTTTTCTTCTTTTCTATACGTCATCCGATCGTTTCTATATGCAGTAAAGTGTACAGTGTATAAAAAGGCTCCCGTCATTGTATCAAATGTTATTTTCACGCTGTATTTAATATTACTCTAATAATATTACTTTAATATTATATATATTTTATTAGTGTTTATGGTTTTGTTTTGACGGCCATGAGCAGATGCGACCAGCGTTCCACATGCCTTGCCACGACTAACAAACATTCCCAACACAGTTTGCCAGTGATTAGATAAATAAGATTGAAAAGTTTCAACAGTGATCCAGGCTTTAACTGTCCTCGACAACTCCCTGCACTCATTCAATGTTTCAAGGCAGCAAAGCGTAGTTTGCTCTAGATCTTTGTAGTTGTTCCATAACCCATGCTGGGTTTAAGGTTACTTAAACCAAGGTTATTGCAATGTGGGGCTTTATGACATTGGGTCTACAACAATAGTTGCATCATTAATGGCTATGCAAGTAGCCGTGAAAAGAAGGTCATGCTTGAACACTGTGGCCCAATGAGGAAAAGACGGAAGGCATGGGATGGCATGGCATAACTGTAACAAGGGCTGCCACACTCCACCTAGGTTACCTTGTCGGGGCTCCTCCAGACAAAGAACGCAGGCTGGTGGTGTCGAAAGCAGGTTCATTTTAGAAGTTTGTGGTTAACGATCCATGGCGCTGGTGTTCCATGTCGCCATGCAGGAGATCTCTCCCTGAGTGTGTGCGTTATTGGCTGGCTTAACCTGGGCACAAAAGGTGTGCAGCCTTCTTGAAAACGTTGTACGGTAACGCTTAATATAATACACACAGGTGTTGCGTCTCAACATGATTGACGATTGTTGTTTGCTGTAATCAAGAGGAAGTTGTACTGGCCTGCGTTTGAACTCTGTGGAGCCCAACTATGTGAGTGGGACAGATAAGCTCAAATTTGCTCAAAGTTGTACATTCTGTCCTGATGCCAAGACCTATCACACACACTTACCCAATGCTGCAAATAATGGAAAATAGTTTGGATTGGAATGTAATTTCTTCTGGGATATACGTTCAGAATTACTCCCTGAAGGAGATTTAATGGTGTAGTGACCCACTTCTGTAAAAGAATAACTGCAGTCTTACTCATGCATTAAGCCCCCCAAAAAAGGATGTATTTCCTGGGACATGCCACACTGGGTATCTTCTGGGAAGCCCAAACACCTGAGTGTTTTCTTTCCGGAGGCCCTGAAGCCTCACAACTAGATCCGGATGCATTGGCAGTACTTCAGTGCGGAATCCATCTCCTTTGCCCACAGATCCAGACAGATATGTCCATGTTTCCCGTCTGCCTTTTTAGTGGCCTTATTTAAATGCGGACCCTGGCCAAACAGCGAAGATTGATGCAAGCACAGTTCCTCAAGCACCTATATCCTTGTCTGCTCCTTAAGCACCTATAGCCTTGTCCGCTGGCGACATCGTCATTGCATCCACATTTATTTCACGGTTACACAAACCCCCGCCCCCACCCATAGACTGAATATAAATGGAGTTATATCTTTTTTTTTTTTTTTTTACGGTGGCATAACTCAAAAGCACAGAGTGAGTAAATAAGTGAGCTCCGGAGCACTTTCCTTAGGGCACAAAAATGAACGGTTTGAGCCTGAGGCTTTCCGACACGCAGATAACAAAAAAGTCATCCCAGGTGGCATTAGGCAGGGGATATTGTCTTCTGGAGGGCCTGGCACGCCTGGTTGCTCTGCCTCCCCCTACTATGAAAGAGATGCAGCCTTCTCCGGGCTCCTCGGATGTCTGACTTCCTGGAAGCTGTGTTGCGTGAAATGGCCTCCCCTCGCTGCAGCCAGTGCCTCTCTGTGGCGGCTGTATCCTGGTCACCTCACACGGGTCCTCTTAATGACAACCGACTGAGCCGCTCTCTGAACTTTAGCTCCTGTCAACGACGGCTACAGCGGAACCCAAACAGTCCTGTCCAAAGCCGTGGAGCTGGGGGCCAACACTGGGTTCCACTTCACATGGGGCTCGATAGGTTAGCAGCTACTTTTCCGTTACCATCTCGTCTGACCCCATACACTGGGAATCAGGGACTAGGGTTAGGTGTTACCAAGGCAAGGAAGTTGGTCAGGTTAAGCGCAGAGAGAGAGAGAGAGAGAGAGAGAGAGAGAGAGAGAGAGAGAGAGAGAGAGAGAGAGAGAGAGAGAGAGAGAGAGAGAGAGAGAGAGAGAGAGAGAGAGAGAGAGAGAGAGAGAGAGAGAGAGAGAGAGAGAGAGAGAGAGAGAACCATGGCAACCTTGTCAGCAGGTGGTCATGCTGGGGCAGGGGGCATTTTTCATGAGGCTGGCAGACAGCAACTCAAACAGGCAGCACAGTGAGCTGGACTCAGGGAAGGGGTGGGGGGGCTGACAATTTCAAACCCTGGTTGCATACCATGAATATCATCCCCCGCATCCTGCTACCATGACCTCTGCATGGCTGGGGAATCTCTGCTGACCACACTCGCCGTGCACGCACACAGGTGACCTTATCTCCATCGGCAGCACATTCTCTGCTCCCCGGGGATGAAGGGGCGAGAGAGAGAGAGAGAGGAGACACGGTGTGCATCCATCCACGAGTCATGCATGGCTGTTGCGAGGTGCCCTGGTGTTGGAGACCCCTGCTGCTTATGCAGCATATCCCCTGCCTAAAACCAGCCCTCGTACCACACTTTGTGAACACTGTTGTGATACCCTGTGCCGGGGAAGACAGAAAGCAGGTGTGCGTTGACCCCTAAAGGGTCTCCGAAGAACGCCGTAAACACACGAGTTCCCACTCAGACCTGTGCGTCTGTGAGCCGTCTCTCTAAATATTTGACTTAGCCTTGACACATGCGCTGCGATCCAGCCTGGGGCCCCGGCCCCCTTGGAGAGGTGCCTGGGCGCCAGGGGCCGCACACATTTACAGTGGGCTCCCCTGGGAACACAACGGTGGTAGCAGTGGCGTTAGTGGCGGTGGTGCTAGCAGCAGTGACTCACTGACATGCTCCACATTGTCTAGCCTTTTGATCACAAGGCTGCTCTCATTGAGGAAAACTGATACCCGCACGCCCACCAAACCCCCCTCATTCCCTTTCGCCATCGCATTTTGTGATGGTCCTGCGTTTGTGCCGTTTTAAAACACTGGTGAGATCGGTGTCAGTGTCAGGTGTTAGGCGTCTGGCTAAGGGATCCTGATCATGCGGTTCTACGGCATCTTCCACGTTTAATGTCAGCATATATGTAAAACGCTCCCAATAGAGCAGAAGCAGTTGACATTTAGAACTGAAACCTGGTACCACACACACACAAACAAACACACACGCAGACACACACATCAACCTTCACAAACTCCCAAGGATAAACAGACGAAATGCCTTCAGAAGATTACATGCACGCACACACACACACACACACACACACGCACGCACACACGCACGCACAAACGCACGCACACAGACACAGACAGATGCGCACACGCACACGCACACACAGAATGACAAAATCCGAAAATTCAATTGATGGCCGCAGAGAGGGTAGAATGGGATGTGCCCCAAGCAGAAGACCTAGATATAGCGGGAGCAGGCTGGAGAGGCAGGAGCCAGGAGGTAATGTGCTATACTTTAACCTGTAGACAGTACTATGGAGCCCTGGGCAGTGTGTAGGACACCCTCATAACGTCCACCGCCACTGAGCTATGATTACAGCCCTTTACCCACCGCAGGGCCGCAGCTCTGATTCCTAGCTTGGCAAGCCACCCCGGCATCTCAGTCCTCTCCGAGATATGGCTTTAATACACTGCACTTCTCCGCTCTCGGTAGGAGAGCCTATGTCTAGCCCCGTCGCTAACACTCCCTCTCTCTGCCGCTAACTCTGTCTCTTTTTTCTGTAATTCGTTTTCTGTCTCCCAGGCTGAAATATCCTCCTTGATCTCTCCCGCTGTCTCCCTTTCTCCCTCCGTCGCACTAACTATGTCATTTTGGACTATTTCTGCCTGTATTTATAACAACTCATTCTCGCGCTCCTGTCTTGGCATTGTTTCCTATATTTCAGCCTGTTCAGAAAATTTTTTGCAGATGTAATGTACATTACAATAAACTGCCTCACACAGCGCCTTAATATTAAGAAATCATACCATATTATAAATACAGATAAAATACACACGTACGCCTAAACTTATGTCTTGTTTTTACCGTAAGGTCAATATTCCTTCATATCACGTTTTATTTTTTATCCTTCACTCCATTTCTATTAGAATCTCTTTGAGCTATAGCTATTCCAGGGCATATCGGGGTGTGATTGTGTGTGGATTTGTGTGTGTGTACATTTGTGTGTGTCCACCTTGCCAATGATAGCCTGAGGCATCACGGGTGAGAAGGGTGAATCCCACTTTATGTGCGCACACACACAAAGCATGTAAACTACGAACGGTCGATGATTGAAGTAACAAAACAATATGCTCCATTGTTCAAGGCCCTGTTGAATTATTGATTAATTTAAAGGATTGCAATTCGCCAAATGTCTCATTTAATATAATGAGCATTGGGTGACGAAAACACAGAGCCCTTTGTTACCCTTATGATAACCTCCCTTAACATACGCACTGCTGGTTTACCACAAATCTTTGTTTCTAGCTCAAAGCATCGCCGCGAGGAGTTGTCGACACATAAGTCTTTACAGCCCACCGCCGAGCAAATGGTGGAGAGGACAAACTGGGTGAGGGATGAGAGCAGAGGAGCGTGGCTTTGAGGCGATGTAGAGACAGCCCCATGGGACCTCCTCTGTCACAGAACACTAAGGTGCGTGCGAGTGTGCATGCGTGCGTGTGTGTGCATGTGTGTGCGTGTGCGTGTGCGTGTGTGTGTGGAAGAGAAGGACAGAAACAGATAAGAAAGGAAAGAGAAGTGAAAGTGGAAGAAAAAAACTAACAAAGAACGGAAAAAAACAAACAAACAAAAACAAATACACACGAAACAAAGAAAGTAAAGTAAAGTAGAAAACCAAAAGAAAAATGGACAGATGAATCCGCGCTCTCCTCTTCATTCATGACTCGGTTCATGGTTCGGTCAGGTCTCATAAATCCTGCTAATGAGTGGACCATGTTACCGCCCAGCAGCTCAGTGGCAAAAGGTGCATTCAGGAGGGCCCGAGTTCTCCTTGCTCTCCCTCCTGCAGTGTCCTTGGACGCGGGTTGTCTCCAGATGGACTCTATAGCTGCTGCAGCACCTCTCTGGGTGACGTGTACCCCAGCTGCCTACTGCAGCTATTTCTGGGCTCCGTGCCCCCAACAACCTCTAAGAAAACACATACCACCTTCAAACCAGTACAGATGTTTAAGCCGCGCATCTGTTCGTGGGAGACGCATGGCGGTGGAGGAATTAATCTGAAGACGTGTGTTTCAGAACTCAAGCAAAGCGTGGGATGATCCACTTTGAATTGTAAATCAGTAACTTATAGAGGTGGCCCTTAGCAGCTGTACTGGTAAATATACAAATGTAAAATAATAAGGTCATGTGAAGTGGTGCAGTGTAACAGGGCTGGCATCGATGGCATCGAAAGACGAAGGAAAGAGAAAAGACATTTTCAATACTTGAATGTAGAAATGGAGCAAAACCAATGAGCAAACCTTGGCACCGTTGGAATGGACCGGGTAAATACAGGAAATATCTCTTGAATGAATATGACAAAAAAAATAAACACAATGATTGATTTGTTTAGTATGGTATTTCCAAACTGTTATCAACTGTGTTATATTCACTTCAACAGAATCAACCCAAAAATTGGAATCCACATTTGAGCATGACCAGAGCTCATTTATTTCCCATCCTAAAATACCAAAATCAACACCATTCAACCATCCTAAAATATACACATTCCATCAGTATTCAGAAACCTCAGAGGATCTTTTTTACTTTTTGCGCAATAACTCCGCTCTTCTTCGTTCCCCTACCATGTGATGTTTCCTTTGCGTTGTCTTCTCCGTCAGCTCCCAATGGAGGCTGGAAATAAGGAATGAAGACAAGGGCACCGAAAGAATAACAAACCCAGTCCCGACCCAGGCAGGGGAATACCGCAGTCCTCCAATAACAACACTTCTTGATAAAAGTCTATTTTCTCTGCACCCTATCTCCACATGATGTGATCATTCCGCACCCCCCCCCACCCCCCACTCCAAATTCAATAGTCTCTCTCCTGCACTTGGAGGAAAACTATATAGTTTCGAGATGAGCACACAGTTCCCCCCCCCCCCCCCTTATGAGGATTGAGGGACATAGTGCTTGGAGTAGACATCACGTCAGAGACAAAGCATAGCCTCACCTTTGGATCTCCAATGAAGCAGAGAGGATCTGCTTACACCCGTTGAGTAACAGAGGCTTGAGAGTCGGTCCTTGTCCGTGTGAGGCCAGAATCATTGCAAAGTTCCTCTATTGTTAAACATGAAACACAACTCCTTTTTTCGGCATTGCTTGAAAGGGCATCAGGTGAGCTCTGCCTTGAAGGTGTTTGTTCACTACCCCAAGAAAAAATAAGAAGCTAACAATATGAATTGTTGGTTATTTTTATTTTAATCATCGCAACACGGAGAAAAGCCAGATTTTCGTTTCATTATTCTATCATGCGAAACCCTTAAAGCATCAATCAAGGTCAACTATAGATAGAAATGAAAGAAAAACTGTGCGATGATTGAGTATCCTCCATAGGGATGTATAGGGGCTACTTTGAGTTAGTTCTAGGAGTTTGATTCCCTAGAGGACACACAGACATTGTTGTGTAGACAGGCACGTTGTGTAAAATGTGATTCCAGAAGCCCCCTAACCTCGTCTCCCACTCACTGGTACGCGCTCACTCAATATCTCTCAATCTGAGAGAGACAGCTTGTGAAAAGCTGCACAAGAGAGAGAGAGAGAGAGAGAGAGAGAGAGAGAGAGAGAGAGAGAGAGAGAGAGAGAGAGAGAGAGAGAGAGAGAGAGAGAGAGAGAGAGAGAGAGAGAGAGAGAGAGAGAGAGAGAGAGAGAGAGAGAGAGAGAGAGAGAGAGAGAGAGAGAGAGAGAGAGAGAGAGAGACTCTGCAGCCCATAGGAGCAGAGCAGGGTGAACATGTAGAGTCATGAACACATTCCTGCCCCTTGCTGGACCGCTGACACAGTGACACAGGAACAATAGCCCTGGTTCTTCCCCCTGGAGAACCCTAGAGAGCTATAGCGTACCTACGCTGTGTGGAGCACAATGCGGTGTTATATAAATGTGTCGACTGCTGGCCGGTGCGATGCTCTCTATTGCCCTTCAATGCTGTTTTTCTCTCGCACACGGCTGAACTATTGCTATTCTACTTTTTGTTCCCATGGGGCCTTTCTTACAGGAGTGAAGTCGACTCCATGGGGTGCAGCCTATGGACCGGGGTATATTGAACGGATGGGTTTGATACAGGCGGGGGCGAGGAGTGAGGATGGAGGGGAGAAGGCTGGGAGGGGGGTCACTTAAGGAGGGGGCTCTCCTCATGTCAATCCTCAACCCTAATTTGGCGGTGGCCGGGGACGAGTCCAACAGGCGGAGAGCAATAAAGCACCGGCCCCACTTGAACCCATGTGCATTCAGCGAATCATTACCTTAATTAAGTGCAAACACTCACGGGCGGCCCTCCGCTGATGGGAGAGCCTGCGGTGAATGGTTGCCACTTGTGTTGCTGGCGTTTTTCTTCTCCCTACCGAGAGCTGCACTACCTTTGCGACACAGGAAGAAAAAAAAACACAACCATTAAATAATGTTCTCTCCGCGGCACTGCAGAGGAAACCCAGCCGAGCCTGTCTGAGCAATGGTCCCCAACACCAATCACAAGGAGCACGAGGATGAATGAGAGGAGATATCCAAGGGGAACCCGCTGCAAGAGGAGCAGCCTTGGACAATCAATAGCCCAGGCGATATCCACAGCGAGGAGCGCACGCTAGCGAGGAGACATCCAATTAAAATTAGGCTGAACTAATGATGTGCATCAAGGTCAAATGCACATACTATTCAAGCCGTTTCACACTGAATTTAAACCCCCATCAGGCATAACGTCAACCATTATCCAAGGAGGAATTCATCTCATGCGCAAGTTGCTTTATTTTAAGGTCGTCTTTGGTTGTAAGGAAGCAGGGCTGAGCAGTGCGGCTCATCGAGCAGCTGCTCCACCCTCGGACACCATGGGAGTGCAGGTCCGTGGTGGGATCCGGGGGGGGGGGGGGGGGTCTGCTGTGCTCCCGTAATGCACTTAGCAGGTCGGCGGCGGCGAGGGGGGCGGCCTCGGAAGTGGAAGCGTGGATTGGAAGAGAATGAAAGCAGACGATGGGGGGATGGGGGGGAGGGGAGGGGGCTGCAGGGGCTAGGGTGAATGATGTGCTGACTCACGAACACGGCTTCTTGCTCCTGTTGTCGTTTCCTCGCCACACCGGATGATTTGAGGCCCGGGCGAGGGTTCGCCATGCGTTCAGCAAACACCCAAACGCACAGTAAATCAGGGGGGAGGAGGGGGGAGGGGGAGGGGGGAGGCGGAGGCAGGGGCGGCGGCACGCCCCGTGACACAGAGTCAGCGTGAGAAACGGCGCAATTTATGCCCTCCCTCGCCATCAATCCGTTTCATTCGGTCAGAAAAGCCGCCGCCCCTTAATAGCTCCACAATCCGCGGCGGCGGGCATCGTGCTAATGAAACCATCATGTTAGCGCCTCCGCTTCGTGTTTATGCACCTACAGTTTCCACCGAGCCGTTCCGCCTCGCTGGGCGTTGTGCACCGATGCAGATACGGCCATAAATCGCCTGACGATCTCCCGCCGAGTGAGAACAGCAGGAGGGCGGAGCCGCGGCTACGTTCTCTCCGATCAACGCCCGGGTTTCCACCGCCTGCCTCATCATGTGACCTCTCTCAGGCGAACGCAGAAGGATGCTCTACACTGCCAGGATGAAATGAATCGCTAATACGGTACGTACCGACCAAGAATCACAGGGTACGCCCAGGTGTGTGTGTGTGTGTGTGTGTGTGTGTGTGTGTGTGTGTGTGTGTGTGTGTGTGTGTGTGTGTGTGTGTGTGTGTGTGTGTGTGTGTGTGTGTGTGTGTGTGTGTGTGTGTGTGTGTGTGTGTGTGGAGGGGTAGATGAATGCGTGCACACATATTCGATGAATTGAAGCTGAACTGTGCTGACGGTAAATTCTTCAAAATGTGCTCCCATCTCTGTTATCCTCTCTCACTTGCATTATAGTCTCAGAATGCTATGACACATGAATGCCCCCTCCATTTCCAACATCACACACACACACGCACACATTCTGACAGATAAATAAGATCTGATCTCTCTTGACAGCCACGGTATGGAAACAGAGCTAGGGGCTGGGAGGGCCGGTGGAGATTCCTTTGATACAAACAACATATAACGACAGAGAAACCAGCAGTCCCTCAAGGAAGATAAAAAAAATGTCCCCAAAAAAACAGACAAACTGTCACGCGTAAATCTGTCATCGGAACAAGGCAGATTTACACCAAGACGTACAGAAACACATGCAGAGACCCACAGAGACCAAGCAATATGGATAAACGCTATGTACTTATGATTTCCCCCCAACTGCAAGGGTGGCACAGAAACAAAATCACTGCCATAGTGATTTAAGCTGCAACCGAGGACAGCAACAGAGGTCTGCAACAGAGGCGGTTTTAACTTCCGACAGCTTGGCAGTAATCGCCCCAACACTCGAGTCAAAACACATACTTGGGCTGACTAGAAACCAAGAGACTAAATATTAAGCTTCCACCAGCAGAGTTTGACCTTTTGAGGCACAGCTCGCTACAATCAGAGCCCACGGTACCGACGCAGCAAATTAGCCTCCTCCGCACAGGAAAAAAAAAAGAGCCTAAATACCTCCGCTGTTCGTCATAGATGGTTCACAATTAGATGGACTGTGGCTCGCGGAGCAACGGACTCACATGGGGGGGGGGGGGGGGGACGACCCTGGAGTCCATTCACACTGACCAGAGAGCAGAGGTCTGAGGGAGTTTGGCTTGGCGTGATGTAACAGAGGGACCGGGCCAGTGGTTCAGGTCTCAGTGTGAGGACACCAACGCCAACACGTCCATCTAATGGACTCTGCAGTAGAAGACAAGGTTTGAACCCCCGACCCCTGGCCCTGGCAGTTTTAGCATGGGAAGGGAGGCCTGATCAGCATGAGGAACTGTTAAAGACTATATAAAAAGGGCAGGTTCAGGGGAGAGGGCAGGAAGAAATGATGAGTGCTCTTGAAATCAGAAAGAGCAGCAATTTATCTACATTATCTTTAACAGGGAAATCAATAATCCAAGGGAAAAATAAGTCCCACTGGACCCACGCTGCCTCATAAGTGCATGCTGGGAGCTGATCTCAGAAATGTATTATAGTAAAACATGGTGTGTGTAAATGCGTGCGTGCACGTGCACAGGTACAGGACTGTCAACATGTAAAGTTGGACCAGGCATATCATTCAATTTTCTGGGACCCAAGTTCAGAACAGACATGAAGAGTAAGAAAAATGTAATTGTATATGAAGGTCCTCCGAGCTCTATGTTCTCTGTCTGAATAAAAAATCATTGCACAAAACAAACGAATATGACAAAAAGAAGGGAACAGTGTACACTGAATACAGCTAGTGCTCCTTGTTGCAGGTGCTGGTGGCAGCCTTAGGGTCTGGCCTGAGATGGGCACAATCAGATGAGGAACAATGCTTCGGGCTCAAACTTGGATGACAGTATGTGTTCTACTGTTCCGTCTTGTGTGAGCAGACTCATTTAGTAAGGCCTAGGACTCGGGTTACAATGAATAACCAGCGGCGGGTGGGTGGGGGTGGGGGGACGGGTACAACACCACAACCCCCAGCATTTGCAGGAAGTAGTACTTGAGTTGGCCATTCACATTTTTGTTTGGGCATGGGCCACTACACCCAGCACCTGGTGTGGATACGCCCCTGACCTGGTCACTGCAATGTTTCAGTGAGCTTGGCGTTGTCTATTTACTACTGTAGCTGTACTAAGCCGTGAGTGGAGTAAAAATATGCGCCGATAAAATGCTGATGTCTCCGTTTTTTCCACACAGGGAGGATAAAGTTCCTTACGTCCTCTGCTCTAAAGTTTTGTTTAGATACTTAAGCTACTTATATGTCAGCGGCCGCTACGTCCCAGCTTTACCGCAAAGCAGTTCAGCCTATGAGTTGGTGCAGATAATGCTTAGCTGTCGGCTGCTTTCTCACAGTCCCTGATCAACATTGAAATCAAAGTTGGTCTCAAAGGCCCATAAGTATCATAAGCAAAATGCCATCACAAGCAAAATGGTCGCCGGGGCACACATTGTAAAGAACCTCAAAGCAGGCGACAACCGCAAAGGGAGCGATGAATACTCTGTGAACAGAGCGAGAGAGAGAGAGAGAAAGAGAGAGGAGGAGTGAGAGAAAGAGGCAGAGAGGGAGAGAGACGAAGAGGGAAAGAGAGAGGAAGCAAAAGAGAGAGACATACCGAGAAATAGATAGAGAAAGAGAGGGAGTGAGAGGATAACCTTTTAACCTACTTTACGTTTTTCCAGCATGTTTTTGTAATGTTTTTTATTCATAAAGGCAATTTGATAAACTTCCATATTCATGATAAACATTTTAAAATGAATATTTATTCAACATTAAATTTGTACTTGATACTGGAGAGTCAAGTGTCAAGTTAATTTTGTTTAAAGCCAATAGTGCAAAATTCATATATTCTAGGCACTTTGCCGACTTCTCAATTCTGGACATCTGTCAAGCTGTGTGTTCTTTTTTTAAAAACCACGGCACCAAAAGTATTGCATAGTTTTGTTGCACCAACGATTATACTTACAATCGTAAATACATGCAGACATTACTTACAAAGTGTTTCAACAAAACAATTTGTCTTGAGGAATGACAAATGTAAAATGTATTCTCTCGTGCACCAAAAAAGGTATCACGCCTTATAAAACTGGGCCAAACATCAACACCATTCCGAACCATGTGTTTAGAAAACCACTTTAAATCGTTCACAATGGGGGGGGGGGGGGGGGGGGAGAGTTTTGGGCTATTATTTAAAAGAGGTCAGCATCCTGCTCATGGACACTTAAACAAGGGAATTTGTTCCAGCCACATGTGATTTCAACTCAAGCATTCCTTTCAGAGGGAAGTCTCCACAGCGTGCCGATTTGCCAAGACGCAAACATCCAAATGTCCAGACGCGCCCCGGATCTGGCTGGGTATACCTAGCAACACGGAGGGATTGGAGTGTTCCTTTCGTCGACGCTCCACAGGAGAAGCAAGGGGCTCCATCAGACAGGAGCACGCTCCGAGAGAGCCCCGTTTGCAGGCATCCCGGCGGGACGCGGCTAAGACCATTAGCCTCCCACACCGCTAGCGCTGAAGCACCCTCTGTGGGTTGGAGGGCTGGGAGACGGGGAATGGGATGGGATGTCTAATGTGACTTTCATTAACAATACGCCAGAGGCCATAATCTGAGGCAGGCCAAGCCCAAATTGAAAAAGTGCTGAAGCATAACTGCATTGGAATGCCCCGGTTTCCCTGGCGCTACGGCCCCGCTGATTGAAATCCAGCCTTGCCCCGTGAAAGACTTCCTTAGCTGTGCTTACTCCAATGTCAGAGGAGTGGGCTCAGCCAATTGGCTTACCTACCCGGCCGCCCTTGAATTACCATGGCAACAGCATGTATGTGTGTGAACACAAGCGGGTAATGGGGGTTAATGGCTGCCGAGAAGATGAGATGGCGCATTATAATGAAATTCTGGGTTCGACTAAATGTTTAACAATTCAAGATACAATTCCCACGTTTTTATTTTTTAATCACGGAAAACAAAAGGCACAAAAGGGATTATAAACGTACACGCCATGCTTTCAAAGGCTTTGCCCTTTCAGGGATTTTTCCTCAATAGGGCCGCTTTGAATTTGTATATTGTTCAAGTCAAACAAGGAAGGAGAAGATAAAAAAAAAAAAGCCATGAGTCGGGTGTATAGGTCTACTGTGGACGTGGATCCAGTGTCAGATGTCATCTTTTTTTTTTTACGATTTGGTAATTTAGGAAACAATGTCAAGATGAAAACGGATGCAGACAGTGGTAGATACTTGTGGGAATGGAAATGTTTGGAACAGAGTCACTCTCAATTCTATGCTGTAAACTGTAAGGCATGTTTTTGATATATTTCATAGGCTTTAGACTGTAAAATATTTTAGGTTTTTTATTTGACTCAAAGCATTTTTGGCAGACAAATTGAAGTCTAAGTTGAGTACTAGCACACAATCCTGGATTCACAACGAAGATAAATTATACCTTAGTTCTAAACTTTATAATTGTATTATCCAATTGTTTGACTTAAACAAACTTGGTTGTGCCACATCTATAATTGATGTGCTTACTCAGAGTGTTATTGTTTCGTATGTAAGGAGGTCACATTACCTTTATAATAGTTTTCGGATGCTAATCTTGATGAGATAAATCAGCGATTTACAAATGTTCAAAAATAAAAGAATACATTCACATTGTAAGATATTAGAAGCGATTAATAAAAAAATCCCTACATCAATGGCATGCACAAATTGACACATGTACTGTATAGTACTGAATGTCTTTTATGTGCGATTGCACTAAACTAAAGCTTTAAATGAAAAGTAGATTTACAAAAAACATAACAGCAGCAATTTAAAAAATACTTTCAAAGATGACAGTGAAAAAGATTTTCTCTCTGACACACACACACACAAACACACACACAATTGAAGATAAAAACGATCCCCCCCATTTTATCCCTCTACTCTGCTTCCTCCTCACCCATTTTCCCTCATCCTGCTTTTATCTCCATTTTGTCAGATTTGCTAAACGCATCAATGGCTTCATATTGGACGCGGGTCCCGCTGAAATGCTCTCTATCTCACACTGCTATGGAAGTAACAATATTTGGGAACGGGTCGTTTGAGAGAAGCATGGAAGAGACAATGGTCGTATTTTTAGACGTGAAATGCGGCAGGATAACCAGTCTAGGCCTGGGTACTGTTAGCGGGCCCAGCTCTCTCGCTAGGCACTTTAGCGCCATTGGAGGGCACTCATACGTTTTCATCAGCTCTTAAATAGACAGCGGATATGTTCAGTAACGGCGGCACCATGCACCAACTACCAGCTCCCACCCCCTCTAAAAAAAACTAATCCGTCAAAATTGTATCTTTGTGCTTGCTTGATATTCTGGTGCATATGCAGAACAGCGATTCAATTCAACATGAATGCTTGTTCGTTCTCTGTTATGTTTATGCTTTACTTTGGGTAACTGAGCCCTGTTTATAACCTGATCTAACCCCTCTTTTCCACCATGTTCGATGGTCGTGCACACCTTGCCTACTTAGTGGACTGAGAGTTTAGGGGTGCGGAGAGGACGTCATGTAATGACGGGTCCAAATCAATGGGAAAGAGCCGGGATGGGATGTTTGCAAACCCTTTGTGTCAAGGTGATCTGAGGCATGGGCCACCATGGGGTAGTACTGTAGATTCCACTAATTACTGAGCAAGAGTCTCTTAGACAAAAGCCCTCGACTCCAGCATCAGAGGGGCTTGTTAGCCGACTGTGTCTGACCTACAGGTGCGCCTGTGGCTCCCCAAAGAGCTGGAGGGCCCCTCTACACCGACTTCGAGGGAGACGGTGGTGTTGACGAATGGTATCAGTGAGGCGGCGTGGAGGCAGGACCCAAACGATTGTTTCCCAAGCCAAAGCCATTATCGGGACAGGCAGACGCTGATAACGCCTGAAAGCAAACAATACACAAACATGCTTCTAATTAAGCCCTTGAGTGGTGCCGCTCTGAGCCTCCCACCTATCCGTGGTGAATGCCTGCACACTGGCTGATTGGATTCATCAGCACTTTTAACGCTCTCCTGTTTCCCTCCCACGGCCCGCCGGGGAGTTTTCCGAACCCTGGAATCATCGGACCAATCGGGCTCGGTGCTTGGGCTCCCGGAGGCAGACTAGGGCCTAGTGGCCCGCTTGATTTATTCTGGACAACTATTATTATTACGTTTGAGTTATTTAGCAGTCACCTTTACCAAAAGCAACTCGCAGTGAATCAAGATGTACGTGTCATTAAATAGCAGGTATATGTATATATAGGGTTAGCCTTTCGATTTTTAAAGACTATATAAAAGATACCTAAATACCGAAACAAACATACATATAAACTCTTGTCATTTGCAGGCCACACAGTCGATAGTATCTGCTTGTAATAAGAAATATTCATCATGGTTTATTCTTACAGGATTTCACAGTGCTTTAAAAGTGTAGTGTGTTGAATTCAGTGTCATCTAGCAGAGCGGACCTGTTAGTATGGAACAAATAGTCATGAGTATGTTTTTATAAGTGCACATCCCTGCAAAGAAAGACTTGTTGTGATTTAGTAACCTTCGAATGCACACTTAATATCTACATAGGGAGTGGGTCGTCTTTGGCGAAGCCATGTAGCAACGCCATGCTTCTACATAACCTTAGAATGGACCAATGTCTCTAGAGAAGACATGTTTTACCTTTTTCCTCATAATTGCTACATTACTTATAAAAGTAGTATTCAGTTTAATGCAAGCGTTCCAGTTTGTTTGTTTTAATTCATCAGCTTGCTTCCAGGAATTGCACTTCAGGGACAAATTTAAGCTTTTGAATTTGAACTGCATTGAATTGAGTCTGCAACTTCACCGCTAGATGACAATAAATCCTACACACTGCACATTTAAAGATAGTTGCCAGGACAAATACATGATCTGCCCAAATCGTCTGAAACGAGATACATGCAAATTCTACACTGCATAGAATTGTGTCAAAATGTCATTCACGGAGTTCAACCACTGTATCATAGTCTATATTTATAACCACACAAAAAAAAGAAACATTTAGAAATTACAACCAAAAAAAAATGATTGGGCTCAACCACTGTATTACCACCGTCAAAATAAATTTGTCAAAGACTGACGCATACCAGTTCGCACAAGATCCACCAGTTGTCATTCTCATGAGACTGCTATAAATGTGATGGTTTTCCCTTTTATTGGCTTATTAAAATGAAGGACTGAGATGGCGCACACAGACACTCCCTCGAAGAAGGTATGCAAAATTCATGGAGACATCACCTTGACTAAAGAGATCCTCTGGAGGAAACAAAGCAGGAGATATTAACATATAAGCAAAAAGAGAAGCAATAAAGCGCTAAAAATCTGTTGCCAAACACAGATCGGGGTTTTGCTGACAGAATAATTTAGCTCTAGGAACAGTAGTTTTTCGCATGGTCTGATAGGAAATTCTGTATTCTAGATGGAGTGAATATCAGACTGACACAGACAGAGTCAGAGAACCAGCAGGAATGGTAAAACTAGGTCTAAATATACGCTCACTTGGAGAAACTCCAATTCACTTGTGGGTTCACAATGCTGTGTTGGCGGCAGTGGAAATTAATTAAATCCAGGACAGAAGTGAGCATTGTATTTGGTCGCACAAAGCGCTCTGGTGGCAAATAGAAGTGATGTGACATGCAGGCGAAGACCTTTTGCACGCCTTTATTTTGAAGATGCCTGTGCTCGAATGACTCACTTAGTGAGTGATGTTTCAGCAGAGAATTACATTCACACAGTGTCGTACTGACACGTCTGCCAACCTCACCGCATCCCTATAATAATCAGTTATTTGCTTAATGGACTGCTCCGCCCATGTTTTGAATTTGTATCAAGTTAATGAATTGAGTAAAAATGATCTGAGTTATTACATTTGTATTCAAACTCAACAACTCAAAATCATCTTTATATTCGTTCTGTATAGCAAATTAGTAATCCCCCTTGCATAAAAGCAACTTTGATCTAACGACACACTATGAAACAGATGGTTAATTTTTACGGATCAATAAATAGGAGACCAAACAGAAAAAAATTCTTTGACAGGTTGTTGGCCTGTCTCTTGTGTGAGGGTGACTGTTATTGTGCAGTCAGTATCTTCAGGGACGAAAGCTGAAGTGAGTTTTTAGGAGATCAGGTGTAAAAGGTAGTGAAGGGATCAACATTACTTGCTGGAACCACTTTGTCAACATAAAAAAAAGGAAAATTGCAAGACAGTGTCAACCTTGGCACAGCTATTTAGTCAAGGACTCCGTCTTTGTGTTTGAGAGAGGTGCGAAGTGAGCAGCACCAGCTTAAGCAAAGGAGCATCTCCCAGCTTTGTACTCGCGTGACCCCGTCTAGAGAGTCTATTGGGGCTGCGTGACTCATATCCGTAGCACAGCCTTTTTTAAACACGCCAATCGCAGTCTGAAAGACACGCAAGCCCAAGGTATCACCGACTGAACTGTGCTCGTTTTCTGCTGCTCGAGCCATTTGCATTGAAGAAACTGTGAAAAAAATATTTTTTGTTCCGAAAAAGGTTCACGACAAACCACGGACATTTGCAAGTTTGGCAACTCTGGCTTCCTCTCTCCTTCTCTGTGGCTCTAGCTGTCTCTCTCTCTTCATGGCAGCAGTTGTTTACTAGAGTACAGCAACCACCACCGCGCTTTGAACTTTGACAAGCATACTGGCCCAGTGAGAGAAAATGTTCCCAAATAAAAATTTGCTCCAGTCCTGTCGCGCGCGCGCGCACACACACACACACACACACACACACACACACACACACACACACACACACACACACACACACACACACACACACACACACACACACACACACACACACACACACACACACACACACACACACACACACCCCTTCCCTTTCACCCAAGAATGTGGAGTTCCAGCATGAGCCGTTCCCCATCAAGCCCCTGTGGTTGAGTGAGAGTTCAGTGCTTTAAGGGGCATCTAAGCAGTCCCCTCTCCCCTCCGACTCACACACATGCTGGAATAGACTGAGGAGATGAAGGTTGCCAATTTCCTTTCTTGAGAGGGAGATCGCAGGAGAAACAACAACAGTTCCAGTAATGGAGTTGCCTGCCACAAACCGAGCGAGACGGGATGGAATTGGATTTAAGTTCCGCGGCGAGGCCAACTGCTGTACGCCGTCTCCAGTGTAACGTACATATTCATTCTGACGGACTTAATAACTTTTATTGCGTCTATTGACTCTCCCAACGGTGCCGGAGCAGAGGGGAGAGAGGGCAGGGGGGGATATGCTTGTGGCGCGTCTGATAGTGTGTTGGGTTAGGGTGATTACGCCAAAGGTCACCAGCGTTTTGCAGTTGTTGTTGCTGAGCTTAGCTGAAGCGGGATGTGATAACAATACTAATCTTTCACAAGGTCCGAGCCACAAATACCAACGCGGGAAAAATCCTGCTCCATAACCCAGGTAGCCGGAGAAAGAGAGGGCCTTTTGTAAAAAGATAATGAAAATAGCTATCCCTGGCTGTTTCATCGTTTACGTTACCAGCACCGTTCAGACAGAAATTAAAGACACAAAAGGCAGTCCATTTGAGTGTAGAAGTATAGATTCTAAAGTAAGCTGTGGTGTATCCTGTCCGATGTTAAGGTCTACTCCGACACACACACTAACAAACACCAGTCAGCAAATACAGCAACAAGGTATCGGCCTCTCTCCCTCCCCCCCTCCGTCTGTCCGCATCTCACTCATCTCCTGCTTAGCTTGGCGTCGGTGTGTGTATCGACGTGTGCAGAAGAAAGGAAGGAACTAGGGGCGGTTATCTCGTGCCTCTTGCGGCATTTCTAGAGAGCGGCAAAAAGACGGCAGGTGCTTCCAGGGCCAAACCCCCTCCCGTTGAACCGAGGAGGGGGTGCGGGGAGGGGGAGAGAGGCAAGGCAGAGGAAGGAGGGGTGGGGAGGGAGATGGTTCATTCCTTTCTCCTGGATTTAAAGACATGAACACTGTGGCGTTGTGGGAGACGAGGCCTGGCAAGAGGCTGGGATGTGACATGCAGCACAAAGCTGGCGAAACAACAGAAGCATGAGAGGAAATAATTCTGGGCAAGAAACTCAAAAGACCCCCAGAAAAAAAAATGGGCCAGCACCCACCAAGCGGTCCAGATTGGATTTGAGAGCCAGAGCCGAGCGGCATCCATCTCTTCCTTCCCTTTCCCCTTCCTCTCTGTTGAACAAACAGACTCCTTCCCCCACCCCCTCCTCCACACACCCCACCCCCCTGTGCCCTCGACAAATCTCCCCATGTAAGACAATACCGAAGCAAAGTGACACACGTAATTCAATCTCTCATTATTCTTCATTACGACAGCACAAAAAAAACAAAAGATCTAAAATATTACCAAGGGCTACATCCTATTGACTGTTAACTAAAGTTTTGGAGACAATTAAGCCCTAGGTTGTTAAGATTAATCACTGCCGGGTGGCTAGCAGGAGCCATTTTACGGTTTGTTTATTTGAGACGAGCTTCCTGCGGATATCGATCGAGCCGGCGCAGTAAACAGCGGAATAACTTTCTCAGATCGTTGGCCGGATTTACTCACTGCAAGGGGAACGCAATTGTGACCTAGATTAGAGCTGACAGAGGGCAACGAGAGAAGGAACGCTCACTCAAATCCATGTCAATCTACTCATTAGCTTTCGTAGTAAATCTGTAATCCTGCTAAAATCTGTTTCTGTTTCCCCCAAAAGCCCTCCCGAAAAAAGGGGATTATACCTCAAACCCTCTGCGTTCGAGGTATAATGTATATTGGATATATTAAGCCCACCATGGACCCCCTTTCCCCCCCCCCCACTGCCACCCCCATCACCACCTCCCCCATCAGCTGGAGGGGATTTGCCTCCGATCGCCGTTTCTGGGTGTTACATGAAAGGAGAAAACCCTAACAGCGGCGTTCTCGCGCTTGTTGTCATCCGTGTGACTGTTAACAGCAGAGCCCGATAAGATCTGACAGGAAGTTCTAATATGCTAAACCTAGCAGACTTGTTTTCACAGGCTGGCCGCAGAAATAAAAAGGGCTGAATAAAACATGCTTCCACATCGCCTTGGAGATGGTGGACTTCTCATATGGACGCTATTGATTTATTAATCATTTCTACGCTCTTTTCGGTTTAATAACCACCTAATAACCTGACGACGCCCGTGAAAACCATATAAACATCCATTGGATCCGCTTACTTAAACACACGCACTCAAATTCCACGACTTTGGCTTTTTATATTCCCTCTCTCTCTCTCCCCACTCTGATAATGAGATGGAGCCCCCTCCCCCCCCCACCCCCCTCCCCCCCACCCCCCCCCCCCGTCTCTAAGAGGTGGCACGGCCGTCGGAGATTGGCATGCATATTTATGCGGTCGCGCTCGGATCGCCTCATGGTCGGCAGATTCCATTAAACCTGAGGGGGGGCGTGCGGGTGGGCTGGCGGTCGGCGAGGACACACCTGAGAGACACGTGCCAGGACAGGCACAAGACTACCATGATCCCATGTGCAGGACAAGGGTCCCTCGACACCCCCACCCCGTCCCCCCCAAACCTAAGGAACTTAACGAATACAACCATAGTCGCATACACTTTTAAAATAACCTTAACTGAGACAAAAGCAGACACAAGGAATGGACGAGGCGCTCTATTCATCATGCACACACAAACGCAAACACACACACACACACACACACACACCCCAACCCACACACACACACACACACACACACTCACTCACTCACATAATCAGCATACCTGGTTTGAGCCAGAGAGGACTCACAGGCAATACACTGTGTGATGCCCCACATCACACACCAGGATCATCTGCAGTAGGGAGAGTCATTTAGAATGGATGGGCTTCAGGCGACTATAAGGAATTCTATTATTGCTCTAAAAGGAAGGAGGGGAAGAAATAAAGAAAAGGAAGTATCTATATGGAAATTTCCTCTCCCTGTAATACATGTGCCAGGGAGACACATGGTAATCCCAGTGTAATTAATGGTTCCTGTAGTTAAGGGCTGATTAATGCAGGGCCAGGCATTGAGCACATATGGATTTTTCCCGCTAACTATTGGAATATCTAATGGTCACGTCGGTAAACAGGCTTTTTTACTTATGGGTATTTTCTTTAAGAACAGCGGCATATGAAATGATCTTTCACTTCCCTTACATTGTGTGGAACCTCACAGTAGTGCATAACGGGAAAACAAAAGCGTGAAGGCTGAAAATATTGGAGTTATTATGATATATTTGATTCGGTGGAAAGCTTTTTCATTTTGTTTGTTTCACATTTAGAGTTTACCTTTAATTCACTTTCAGCAGGAATGGGAGCCCGTTGGGATGGAGCAAGGAGCGGGAGGAGGAGGAGGAGGAGGAGGAGGAGGAAGGGACGAGGGCATGGGAGGAAAGCTGGTGACAAGGGGGATCAGGCCACCAGCTAATAAGCTGGCCGGGCAGGACGATGAAGGGTGGGTGGGTGGACGGTGAGGAGGAGTAGGTGGGGGAGTGGAGGTATGTGGTGGGTGGAAGGATTTCGGTGTCAAAGCTACCTTAGACTATCCTGTGCTTCTCATATTAATGAAGGCAGTTAAGGCTCCCACAAATTGTTTCTATTTGATGGGCGAGGGGCACGATAGGTAACGAGAGGACGCTTCACTAATGAGGCCGTGCGACAGTGGAACAGTCGTTAATAACTCACTTCGCTTAAGCCATCCCCTTAAAAAAAAACTAGCAACCGATATCCTCCGTCATAAATAGGAACTGCTTTTTGTTCCGCCTCATAAAGAAATCGTAAAAGTATACACCACTGAATACATCAGATGGGAGCTTGTAGTGAGAATAATAATAAACGGTTCAGCCGTTTCCTTCGTCCTTACTGCCAAATAGCGATTATTTATGCTGCCCACTTTGAATTCCGCTGCCCAGAAAGCCCGGGTGAATGCTGAATGTTCCAAATTTTTCGGGGGCATCTAACATTTTGTATTGTGCTGGTAATTACAACATCGACCTTGGTACAGATAGAATAAATAAAACATATTCTGCCAAGACTTTGCCATTAATGGTATCATAAAATTATCTAATTTTCTCTGCAGTTTCCTTTAAACATTTCGGATTCAGGGCCATTCAGTAATTCCCATCGGAGAGAGCACTCATCCCATATCTCATTCTAAGATGTATCTCCCTTCTAAGACAATACTTTGCCTTCAGCCAACTGAAATACAAGATTACCCTTGGGAAAGTACAAAGGCTGGAGGAAAGCAACTGTTGTTTAAATGTAGTCTATAACTAGCTGTAGTCTAGATATTGTCGAGGTAAATGCATCTTGCTCCGATCTACATATATGTATAAATATATGTATACAAATAAGGGATTCAGAGATTTTGCATTGCATTGTTTAAGATGTTGTGCATTAGCCCCAGCACTCAAAAAACGGTATTACACATCCAAACCTGTAAATAGCACAATGTGCCATGCCAAGCACACCAGTAAGTAACTATACTATATAACTACACTATATTACTTAAAATGTTGCATGTCTTTATATTTTACTATTTATAACCATCTCTCATAGCCTATTCAAACCTATGAATTCTGAATAACTGTTCACATAAACTAATGTTGTCTAATAACTAGCACTGCATATTTAGTAGTACACTAAATACTAACTATCACTAAGCAAAGACCAAATTAGAAAAATAACTATTAAAACGCCAAGACAGACTAACGAAAATAAACATGGGCATCTGGGACCTAATGGGAGCACAAAATCCACAAAAATTGTCAACATGGAATGTAATATTAATTTGCCGTGTGAAACAACATTTTGATACATCTCATAATACGTTTTAGATTAGTGAATGAATATGAATGCAAATTCAAAAAAGATTAAAGCTATTTCATGGTCACAACATAACTCCACAGTACACCTGGCCAGTGTCCACACTACTCCTGTCTGCCAGAAGGTTATTCACCGTTATCTTATCATATTTGATGGGATATCCAATCACCAGTAATAGCTGAAGAAATGTGGAATAGATATATCTGGAGAGGGGGACCTTCGGCTTATAAAAATGTTTTAAGAGAGCAACTCTTACTAAGATTGATACACTTAAACATAAATGTGTTCACGTTTTCTTTCAAAAGACTTAGCGTATCCAGTATGGATGACGTTGTATTGGTTGTTGGAAGGATAAAACAAAGCAAAACAATACCAGTGCATACACTACCTTAATCAGTCTTTTGTTGATCCTGGCAACACTGAAGCTAATTTTGAGCGAGAAAAATAATATACAAATACAGGAATAGCTCATGAAAATAAATTTCAGCTGTCTTTTTAACACTATTTTTTCAAAGTGCTTTCTAAATCACAATAGCACTTTATAATAACTATATAACATGGTTTCAGTTTACACTGGCAGGTGTAGCTGGTATATAATATTTCATAGATTGAATCGCACTAATCCATAAATATATCACACAACAGTCTGCCAGTTGTACAATAACAGTGTGTTTTTCTGAGTTTGGAGGACAGAGTATTTAATGAAGACTGCCGTACTGGGTCTTTGTGTGTGTTGTTCTTATTTCTTGGCCCGTTGGCTCTCCAAATTAAGAATGATGTTTGTATTTGTCTCAGCTTATTGACTGGGAAAAAAAGAAAACCGGCTGATTGGCCTCACATTCACACATGGTGCACAAGGCTCCTCTCCTCTCTCCCACAGTCTCGCCTAACACCACAGATTAAGACCCGGCCTAGTGAAAGCAGGAAATGGGAAGTATAAACATTCAGAAAGGTTCTAAGCCAAAATGAGATTCCCGTCATTTGGAAGGACTACTGCTTGCAATCACCTGATGGAAATAGAGAGAGAGACGAGGAGAAGTACAAAAACAAAACGGCACTCCATGTGCAATTATTACAAGCAATAAACAGCTAGAAGTCTGTTATTTTCCCCAAATCAAATGTAAAACTCCATTAAGGGTACAATATACCAGAGGGCAATAGACCACAGTATGTTTGTAATTGAATCCACTCCAAAGTGCCCTTCTGCGATTAAACATTCCCCTCCCAATGACCGAGTGTCTGGCTGAGGGTCATCAAAGGCCTTCGCAACGCCATTTGAAGAAAAAATAAAACACAAACCTTAATGGTCATTGCCAGGTGACGTAAACTGCAAACAGCCCCTTTACAAATCTGATGACATCATTCCCGGAGGATGAGCTAGTGGCACGAACGCAAGATCAAAAAGAAACTGATTTAGGTGGGCGGGTGCTTACATGGTAGTGCGGCAAAAACTTGCCAACAGAGAGGCCCAAAGTAGAACAAAAACGGTGTATATATCATCCCCCTATCATTCCGGATGCGGCGGATGACTGCATTAGAGCTTGCTCTCGGAGACGAGGGACACCGTTCCAACACTAATCCCCCTTTGATGAGTTGAGCTTCACCGGGAGGGAGCTGACATTTCGTACTAAGGCTTGTTCCCTCTCCGCCCGCCACGCAGGGCCAGGGCCAGGTGACGGACGGAGCCGGCCGGGCTCACTTTCAATCTGACCTTTGGCGAGACGAGAGGCCTGGTTTTAGATAACAAGTGGATTTGACGGCGGCTCACACGAGGAAACTGTCATCTTTGTGACCGGAGGAGACCCACACACACACACACACACACACACACACACCGCCAAACAGTAGGGCCAGTGTTTGCTGTGCCACTGTTCACAGTCTGCTCGGCCTAATAAGACCTGGAAATTGATTGGCCTTTAGAATATTTCCACAAAAGAGAGACCGGAGATCACGCAAACGCTCTCACTATGAACGTTGGCCCATGGTCAAGCACGTTTTTATTCATTTAAGTGGGGTTTTCAGAACCATACAAATGGTTCCATCAGGGGAATTGGTTTTTACTGCTTATCTTTTTCCTACTAAGGTCAACAACACCCATGGGTCAGGGTTTCCGTAGTGCTGCATTTTCCTGTCGTGTCAGATTTATTTTACTTTTGGAAACTTTTACAATCTGTATTTCAGCGTAGAAAGGGAGAGTAGGGAGTATACCAAGGCAATCTTGTGCCCTTAACAGTTAGAAACGCAGGCCGCAGGTAGCGTCACTGCAAAACAATCCCAAATCCTCGCCCGCTATGACCATGCTGTGATGAGATTATTGTGTTTGTGTTTATGGTTTGGCCAATATGGTTCGTATTTAGCCGAACAATGACATAAACATCTCCACTTTGTCCCGTCTCTCCACTCCAGAGAGTGTTGAGGTTGGTCCAAATTACATTTTTCAAACTTAAACCATGACGCCTCTTGGATAGAAATGAACACAAATTCATTGAAGTCCTTGCTAGCTTTTTCGGATTGGATCAAATTGAACTTTTATCATATCAAGGCCTTTCGATCCCTTGATATAAATGTTTTTTGGTGCGTATTTTTGCACCGGCACTTACCCTAAGATAATGTTTGATTTAAGAAGAATCTTTTAAATTGTTAAATGTTGGATTTCACATTGTTTGGCAATCCTAACTAGATTGATGAGTAGCCATAGCTGCCTCCCTGAGATCACGGCAGATGTCTTTCCTCCTCGTTACTGCGTCAATGGAAAATGAATGCTCCCTAGTACAGAACAAAATGTCAAAGGTTCTGGTGTTGGTTTGCACCGCCAGGATTAACTGATGGAGTGCCTCTGATAAGTTATATCCTGATAAACCTGCATATTTATTTCAGCAGGCACATTATTGTGTTGTGGTTATAATCCAACTGAATTGTGTTGTTTGTTATCTGAGGTTGGATGCATCTACCCTCATCACATACTTGGTCACCTTCAGTTTAGCTCTAGATCTGACCAACAGAAGCGATAAATATGAAATAAATACATGAAAGAATTATGAAATAATAATATAATCTAAGAAACACATTTTCTCATCCAAGCTAGTCTGACAATATCTTGCAAAGATGCCATTGGTCTTAACAAAAAAACAACTATGAATCGACTGGACTGTAGTGCGACTGGGCGGCTGATTCCCACTGCGCTAAGTACACGTTACGACTCCGCTACCTGTACTCACGCCTGCTGTGTGTCCTTCAAAGAATGAAAACACTTTTCTTTTTCCTTCACTTTCACAGGATCAATACAGCCTTCTATTATAGCTCGCAAAACCTGTTGCTTTTATGAACAAAAAGCTCCCCTGAAACTGTGGCTTTCCCCTCCTCTTCCCCGGTAACTTTGCCGGTGCGACGAGGCACAGGTCTGATATAAGACGCAATAAAAACTTCACAGCTGGCCCTCTGGACAGATATTGATTTTCCCCTGCAGAGACGGATCAAGAGTAACATTTATGATCGCACAGGGCACCAGAAATTATAAGATAGCCCAGTAATTCCCCAAACCCTGCATCGACTGGCAGCACACTGAGAACTCTTAAACAGCTCAGCTCATCCGCTGTGGAACGCAGCTGTCCACAGAGTCGTCGCGTTCTGAAGAGGAAACTTCAACAAGGGGTGAGGAGACGATGAGAAAATGGAACGGAAAGAAGAGAGGAAAGAAGAGGAGGAGAGAACGGTTTGGGGAGGGTGAGGAGATGGGAGCAGGGGAGAAAGGAGAGCAGGGCAGGAGGAGGAAGCAGAGCCACCAAGTTAAGATGTGTGTATGTAAATCCAGAAATGATAGGCCGCACAGCTTAGCAACTCCCTTTAGGACGTTTGACTGTCAAAGAGATCATTCATCGAGGCCATCGATCTCACACACATACTCATACTAATACTCCAACAGCTGTGAATAAGATGATCTAGTTTAATCACAATTCAAAATGATTGAATGATTTCAGTGAGTGGGAAAATGAGTAGTTTGTAGGAGCATGCTGTATATATTTCATATTTAAGTGGCACGTAAGCACTCTTAGACCAGAGAGCAACTTAACTAAAAGCATAGCATCCAAACGAACAAGAAAAAAGTATCAAAAGTATATTGGAAATGTACAGCGGAGTAACGAGAATTGGTGCCGTAATTGTATAGCGCGCAAGGGTGTTTTGTGTTGCTTCTGGGGTGTTTTGGATGGTTGCTAGGGTGTTTTTGTTGGTTTGCTATGGTGTTCTTGGTGGTTAATATGGCATGCTGGGTGGTTGCTATGGTGTTCTTTTTGTTTGCTCGGGTGTTCTGGTGGTTGCCATGTTGTTCTTGGTGGTTTCCACGGTGTTGCAATGATGTTCTATGTGGTTTTCTATGTTGTTTTGAGTGGTAGCAAGGTTCATTTTGAGCGGTTGCCAGCGTGTTCTGGGTGGTTGCTATGGGGTTCTGGGCGGTTCTAGGTGGTTCCAGGGTTGTTTTTGGTTGCTACAGTGTTCTAGGCGGTTGCCAGGGCGATCTGGGTGGTTGCTCTGTTGTTCTAGGTAGTTAAATGGTGTTCTAGGTGGTTTATATGGTGTTCTAGGTAGTTAAATTGTGTTCTAGGTGGTTTATGTGGTGTTCTAGATGTTTTATAAGGTGTTCTACGTTGTTTATGTGGGGTTCTAGATGGTTTATGTGGTGTTCTAGGTGGTTTATATGGTTTTCTACGTGGATTATATGGTGTTCTAGGTGGGTTATATGGTGTTCTAGGTGGGTTATATGGTGTTCTAGGTGGATTCTGTGGTGTTCTAGGTGGATTCTGTGGTGTTCTAGGTGGGTTATATGGTGTTCTAGGTGGATTCTGTGGTGTTCTAGGTGGATTCTGTGGTGTTCTAGGTGGATTCTGTGGTGTTCTAGGTGGTTTACATGGGGTTCTAGGTGGTATACATGGGGTTCTAGGTGGTTGAAGTGGAGTTTTAGGTGGTTTGTATGGTGTTCTAGGTGGTTTATATGCATATTAAGTATGATAATAGGAGTGTCATAGGTGTGTGATAGCGATACTAGGTGTGCGACAGCATACCTTACTACCTAATCTTCTCAAATGAACAATTATTAAGCCTACCAGTATATCACTTATCCTATCCTCCTGACTAATAATTAATAATATCCTTTTGTGCAGTTTAAAATAGTCCATTTGTATAAAAGTAAAAAGTATGGCCATGGTATCAATAACGTATAAAGAACTGGGTCTGTGATTTGTCAATATCACTCAGCTCTAGAAGTATGGTTGACTGTATAGTCCCGCTGGCTGCAAACCGGCTCCCTGTACAAACCCCAGGGGGAAACACTGCTGCATCGAGCCTGCAGCACTGAACACAGCGGCTAGGGAACCACAAAGGCAAGGGAGGCATGGGTTGGGGAGATGGGAGATGGGAGAGCAAGGGGAGGGGCGGGAGGGTTGAAATGGAGATGATACTCCCAATGGGGGTGGAAGGCAGGGACTCAAGAGAGAGACTACAAGGCATCCATCTTGGATGGTATGAAAGTAGTATAAAGGGGGGGAAGACGAGTCCCTAATCCTCAAGATAGCAGCGAGTCATTTGAAGAAGTGGAGCGATCACAATGGGCCGAGAGAAGAAACGCACAAAACTGTGTCTCATTAGTTTAACCGTAAAACGGGGACTTAAACTGCGTGAATAATGAAACTACCTGTCAACCTGTATGCTGTGAGAGATTTTGAGTGTTGCTGAATGCTGGAACAATGCAATGATATGTACCGTAGCAATAATATGTAACTTGACCTGAATTAATCAACTAGAACACCAACTCTGACAATGAACACACTTTGTTTTATTTCCCCAAACACGCACTGCCAGGACGTTAAACCACTCTGTGTGTTCTCTCCGTCTGCCTAAGTGTGGCACTGCCTCCCTCTGGTGCTGGGAGGAAACGCACGCACATACGCGCACACACACGCACACATATACAAATGGAAAAAACATGGAACGATTTTCTGCTTCCACACTCATGCACACATGCAACCATGACACACACAGACGCACGCGTCCATATAAAGAGCACCGTACAAACAATATCTCAAAAACTGTCCATTTAGCTTTTGGCAAAGAAAGCTTAGATAAGCATACTAAATGCAGCATTGTGAATGTATACGTGTGTCATATGAACGCACCACATCCGACAACATGCCGGTATGGTTGGCTTTTTCAAATGAAGCCACTCTGCCATTGTCTGCCTGATCCGAGACGTTGGATGACAATATGGTGCATGTGCCAATTGTGTTTAATTATAATAGGTGGAGAACACCTATTATAACACTTTACCCTGCTTTTCCCTTCTCCAGATGTTCTTCATGGATGTTGGTGACATAAAAAAAGCTGTTGTACTGTGTCATTCGGGTTTTGAAGGGCACAGTTGGGGAAGCTGTGCATGTTGTGGGAAACTATTGAATGGTGGGACTCAACCTCGAGACAGTGATGGAAAGAATAACCATTTTTTATGAATTGGCAAGATTGTTTTCCTTTCCCAGAATTCACTTTTTTCCATAAGCGTTAATGAGCTATCGACGTCACAGAATCCCTCATGCTCGAGTCGCCGTGGAGGAATCAATGCAGTTGAGACAACGCATTATCGGGTGAAAACACGATTTAGACACCAATAGATTGGTTTGGTGACTTGAATACAATGAGGTTTAAAATTAAGGCTTTTTCCTCTGCAGCCGAGACAATGGCTGCTGCCCTGTTTTCCGTCTGTTTGTGCTCGATAACACAGGTCCAAGCATCCGGATAAACCCCCCACCCCCACGCCACACTCTCTAGCCGCCCTGTCACTCGGCATCGCTCACCCCCTCTGTCCCTCACCCCCTAGCTCTCTCTCTCTCCCTCTCCACACTCTGGAGACCGTCGGGCACTATGATGTTACACGATGGTTCCGTTAACTCTGTGAGGAGAGGCGGTTGTCACGGTTACCTGATAGCGCACAGTGCTGGACCATCTGCCACGCAAAGACACAGCTCCCTGCTTACTGCTGTAATTACAGCAAACCGCATGCAGTCAGCAAGCACTGGGACGCAGGAGGGGGGTGTGTGTGTGTGTGTGTGTGTGTGTGTGTGTGTGTGTGTGTGTGTGTGTGTGTGTGTGTGTGTGTGTGTGTGTGTGTGTGCGCGCGCGCGCGCGCGCGCGCACGGGCTCGTGTTCGCTCTTTGCATGGCTGTGCATGTGCATTTGTGTGCATGCAGATGGGTACCAACGCTTGGCTTTACCTGAACATACAGTGGGGGGTTTCTGCTGAACAGTGGTAAAATATCACAGCTTTAATCAACAAGGTCACATTCATGTTTAACAACCATAACACTATCTGTCCTTGGTGTTCAGAGCATCTACGATGGTCCTGTATGAAGGTTTGCTGTGCACATGGACGTGAAGGAAATATATAATGCCGTTCCTAAATTACAAAATACAATGGGTTTATTTGGCACCAACAAAAGTGAATCATAAATAATAATCAAAAACTAAGTTGTAGTCTCGTTTTTTGAATAACATGCCCTCTGATGCAGCAATTAGCCGGCCAATGAGGGACAAGCATAGGAAACCCCTCCTGAAGAGGATTGGCTGATTGGCTGACGTGTCTTCCGGGGGACCAATGGGAGCGGTAGAAAGGGAGCGCGTCTTTGGCCGAGGGCCCCGGCTCCTTGTCTGCATCCCCCAGGCGTCACAGCACACAGTGAGAGGACCAGACACCTTGGAACGAGATCTAGACTCTGTCCCCATGGGGACGGTAACCAGGGGCAACAGCCTCAGGTCAGAGATGGGCGCCGACGCCCTGCGCACCGCGA
Source organism: Gadus macrocephalus (assembly GCF_031168955.1). Classification (NCBI taxonomy): domain Eukaryota; kingdom Metazoa; phylum Chordata; class Actinopteri; order Gadiformes; family Gadidae; genus Gadus; species Gadus macrocephalus. The sequence continues at coordinate 8,321,619 of NC_082403.1, forward strand.
CTTTCTTGGAGAGTTTGGCAAAAAATAAACAACTGCAGCATTTTTTTCCCCCAAATAAAGAGCCAGGAAAGCAATTACGAAACAAATGGTTTAAATTGCCCACTGATCCAATTAAAAGTAAGGCCCCGCAGACACTGGCCTGCTCATATAATGAGGTGAAATTAACAGCGTTAAGACTTGGCGTTGCCTCTGCTGTCGACAGCCCTATAACACAGACAAACTTCCCTCCGTTGTTTCTCTGTATTTATTTATTTATCCTGTGGGCATGTCCTACTCTGGATGCCCGTGTAAAATAAATATGTGTATTTGGACTTATTATTGCTTTCTAATTTGCCGTAATGAAAGCAGTAGCCGACGCTGGCGGAAGAGCCATTTTAATTTGAGTGTAGGACGCAGTACTGCATATTAATGACTTCATTTGCATAAATCATGTCACTCCACTCGGGATTCCAATTAAACCCTTGATTAATTGCTCGGCTGACCCGTTAAATAGAATCCTTTAAGTGGTTCAACAGGCCAGCATAGCCTGTTGACGCACAAACACACACACATACACACTTGTGTGCACAATCACACACACAGATACACACACACACCCAGCCACATGCTGTCCACTACCCGCCCCTCAGCACATGATGACCACACAGACAGAATTAAAAAAAACTACACAAAACCAGGCAGAGAAACACAAATATTTGGAATTCGTACATTCAACTGGACAAATCTATGCATTCACTTTAACACTTTAACCTTCATAATTTATTTCATTCATAAGTTTAAATAGGACAAAGCCAGTCAATGATCATCAGTAGAAAATAAATAAGCTGAAATACTAATCTATATCTGTAGACCCTAGGCAGTTAACAAAAACAGAGAGATTACATGCGCCGCTATAAAAAGCACCAAATATTTGTATTTTTGTGTTTAAACAAATACAAAGTCTAAACACCTTATCCGATGACACTGAAAATACTAGAATTATGACCGAACTAACAATGTGTAAATGTGTGAATGAATCTGTGAAGAGGCCATGTGGAAATAAAAAGTAAAAACCTAGTTATGGAAATGGTTCGGTTCAATTTCACAGTTAACTGTGAGGGCTGCATTGAGGGCGAGCGCAACCCAAAATGAGAAATTTCCCACATAAGCATTCTGAAATAATTTGGCTGCGTAACGAGGGGCAGTTTCACTGCTGTGAAACGGCCTAATGCTCCACATTCACTCTGGCTCGGGCCTTGTGGCTGTTCTTTCTAATACTTTTGACAGGAATGATAATTTGGAGTCAGGTCGGAAATTATGAAATATCACGGGGATGACCAGATTAGGGTTTCTTGAAAAGAGGTTAGACAATGGGCGTGTACGAAGCAGTCTGGGAAAGAGGGTGTTTAGAGGAAATAAGTAAGGCTAATTCAAAAGGAGGAGTAGGGGAGGAGAAAATGATGTAAAAGGGGTGCACATGGTATATAATTTCATATGAGAGTCTATCTCTCTCAGACTGGGGGGAGGGAATAGAAGTAGGCTCAAAGCAGTTAGAAAATATTTAGCGTTAAGGCATTTCTTTAGAGAAATCAAATGAGGGAAAAAATAGGTTCTTGCATCTTTCATTCTGGTAGCTTTCTATCTGCAAAGAAGGATGGCGTATTGGTAGTTTTCAAGCATTCACAATCTGCATTCTTCCCCACCATCTTGAAGGCCAGGGTAAATCCCTGAGCCTCAGCACAGCCGTTTGCTAGGTTTGTTCATTATCATATGGAGCAAAACCTCAACAAATGGCTGCACATTTCAAAGCCTACTATTTATAATAACATGAATTAGCTATTTTACGCACAGCTCAATGTTTCATTGTTTCATCACCTGCCAGTTTGGAAAAATCTACCGGCCCAGACAGATTTTTTTAACCTGCCAAATGATGAAATTAGTTGGTGGCACAAGTCAATGTTGGACCCTGCTTGTCAGTCACCGTTTAACCAGGAGAGCCTCTAAGAACAGATGGGTTAAGATATCTCATTGGTGAAGGACAGATTAGCTACTTTAGGTTAATTTGGGGTTAGATTAAGGTTAGGGTGGTTAAGGCTAGATCATGGTCTATAATATTAAGAAACATGAATAAGGTATGATATCTCATAGGTAAACAATAGATTAGCGAGATAAAGTAAGATCAGGTTACATTAGGTTAGTTTAAGATTAAGGTTAGGGGTAAAATGATGGTGGAGGATAGAAGGATAGACCAGATAAATTAGGTTAGTTAAGGTTAGTTAAATTAACGTTAAAAAGAGTGCCTTTCTCAGCTAATCTTTTTAGAAACTATGTTTTTGTATACCAAAGAGCACCTTCGCATTAACTGATTAACTTAAAAGAACGACGCTGCCCGTAGCCCTTACTGGGTTAGTTAAGGGTTTGTTTATTGTCAGGGTCAAATTAGATGCATGAATATTAAGTTATTTCTCCTAGCTCAAGGATAAATTACATAGATTAGGTAAAGTTAGTTAGGTTAGGTTTTCGGTAAAATTATTTAGCGATTAGATGCATGAATATTGCTTGATTTCTCATTTGGGGCTGGAAAAAGAAAGTATAAAGTGTAGTGAAAGCCTATTTAAATATGTGTAGGTTCCCCCTGCAAGCCGTGTCTTGAATCCAACCACGTGATTACTCGAGGGGTCTGCATGGAGCATCTGCTGATGAATCAAATTGATTGGAATTGGAATACAAAGAAGTGTGTGTGTGTTAGTTTGCACGGGTCTCACGCCAGACATTTAAATAGCCTAGTTACATCTCGCCTGATTGTATCTGTTTGGTGGAGGTTTGTGCTGTTTCTTCCCAGATTAGCCCTAAAGACCAAACTGAGAGTTACAGCACTCGTATACTAATTGCTTCCTACCTTTTGGGGGAATCTTAATTTAATTCACTCTTTTCAATGTACATTCGCTCCGTGCCGGATAGCCTGTGGTGTTTAAGATGGTTAGGACCTAGTTAAGGCAGGGGGAGCTCTACAAAATGCTGCTGCTCCAGACAGGGTTGCCTTTCCTCCTGCAAGGCACTCCTTTTCCACCGTTGAATAATTCCTGTTTCGAAACCCTGAAAGTTTAATGTTGGCAGTTGTAGGCGAGTTCTTTCTCTGAGATTGAATGATTTCTCTCGGCTAGAGGAGCTGTCTCACTATCTTTGTAGGCGATAAATGAAACATTGCGGTTGGGACAGTCCAGGAGAGGAGCAGACACTGAGATAGGATCCAATGCACACTGGAAGAAAACTGTCAAATTCAATTTTGTTGCTAAGCAGGACTTTTATTTGACGCACACACTCTGCGTGTTGTTATATATTATTGCAATCTACGAGTTTCAATAACATTCGGTTTACTAAAACCATTCAAAATTGTTTATTTTCAAGGATTGGAATGATATAGATTGCATTATGTTCACTCTGTGCCTTATATTCAACGGTGTTCCGTCAGCCAGGGGATGAAACAGCCCTAATCAGATGGAACAGGGGGCTTTCCATACAGCTTGGCTTCTTATCGGTTGCGTAACATTTTGTGCTAAATTCCCTGTTGTTCAACTATAGCGCCACATAAATCATTTGTCAACGTTGACAGGGTTTCATGGGCTGTGTTTTAAGCGGAGGTGCTAATAATTGGGGCTGTAACGTGGCCCTGTGTGAGCCGTGTCTTGGCCGTGTCACTCATGGCTAATGGTCGGAGACACATCAGGGGTTGTGGGATGGATTCTGGACTGCGACAGACACATGGAGGAATATTATTGGTCTACGGTTAGGCTTCCATTACATGCACTGTGCTCGAGTGGCGAAGGGGCAAGGTTTTCTCTTCCTCCCCCCCCCCCCCCCCCCCCCCCTACACACACGTCACACACACGTCACACACACACACACACACACACACACACACACAGTCCACTGCTCCCCGTGCCCCGTTTAACCAGTGTTGGAAGAAATCAGTTTGGCCTTGCCAAGGAATGCCCTGCTATTTACCACTGTTTTACAGACCAGTGGTACTGGAATGTGACCGGCCAGAGGTCACACACACACACACAGACACACACACACACTGGTGCTTCTATCTGCTCTCAGTGCACATGCAAAGCCTCATTAGGCCTGCTGGAGTGACGAGAAAGGTCAGAGACACGGTGGTCAGCAGGTCCGAGATCAGACCCGACTGGAATATAAGAGGGTGGGGAGGGATGGTTGGTTGGGTGGTCTGTGAATATATGTGTGTGTGTGTTTGTGAAACTGTGTGTGTGTGTGTGCGTGCGTGTGTGCGTGCGCGCGTGGGTGCATGTGTGTACTTCTGCACGTGTGTAAACGGGCAGCTGTTGAAGCTGTTATTTTCAGGCCAATTGCCAGTACATCATGTGCTGGACTGAGAAAACCGAGTGTTTGGGTGGATACGTATCGAGGCTGTATTCAGGTACTAAAACATCCACAGCTACATCCACAACAGCAGGAGCTCAGCAGTTAAAATTGTCTTTTCAACCCCCATCTCCTGGCCAAAAGATTGGGTTGGACTGTCACAAAGATGTATTGTGTGCTTTGCAATAGTAATAATAAAATGCAAAAAATAAAAAAAGTTAAGTTTAGCTAGAGTTTGTTGCGTTAGTTTGATTTCAAACCAAAACTTGTGAAAACATTGGTAATGGCATTGCATTTAATTAGAGTCCCCTAGACATTTATTTTGTGATTATACTTTGATGTGATACTTCTTAGCTAAACCCCTCCATAAAAGGAAAACTATGATGAATGTAACTTCAAAAGAGAAAAAGCGCCTCGTTAAGTCAGACACATTCACACTGTGAGGAAAGGTAATCCTCTTAGTTTAACGTCGTATCTGACTTTATTTGCTCCTTTCAATTTCGACATCAGAGGAAGAAACTTCCGTCCCGCCACAGCAGTATATTGTTCAAGGTTAAATGTTTGGATGACATTTAAAACCCAATTCAACCAATTGTTAATACAATGAAGATTCCCTCCTCATTATATTAATGTAATGAGGCTGGGAGTACAATGAATAATATCTGAAACTCAAACGCAATGCTTTACTAAATGACATTTGTGTAAGCTTTGTGACTCTTGTTCATGCAAAACAATCTTTGCATTAGGGACTAGGTTTGACGAATAACAAAAGTACATACTGTACGTGCTCGACGACTAAAGCACAAGGCAACTGAGGACACAGAAAGGTCACACCCCCCGAGGTCGTTGGGGTCACGGCTCTCCACTCTAATCTGCTCCATCTAGACTGCAGGATTAGGCCAGGAGAATGACACAGATCCAGCCAGACACCCTGCTGGGTGTCAGCCTCTGGGTGACACCCTCTGGCACACCTTTCACATCAACTGGAAGGGCGGAGATGTGTGCGCGTGTGTATGTGTGTGTGTTGGAGAGTCTTTGTGTGTGTGTGTGTGTGTGTGTGTGTGTGTGTGTGTGTGTGTGTGTGTGTGTGTGTGTGTTTGAGAGTGCGCAAAGAGAATGTGTGTGTGTGTGTGTGTGTGTGTGTGTGTGTGTGTGTGTGTGTGTGTGTGTGTGTGTGTGTGTGTGTGTGTGTGTGTGTGTGTGTGTGTGTGTGTGTGTGTGTGTGTGTGTGTGTGTGTGTGTTTAGAAATGGAGATCAACACCATAAGGAACGCACTGGAGTACCTTAGGCATAAAAAGTATTAATTGGCATCATGTGTCCCTTTAATAATACCCTTCAATTGTTGTGCTATGCAGTGGATGGTTCCAATAAGCATGAAATCAACTTTACTCAAATATTCTCAAACAGAATTAATGACATATCGTTCGGATTAGATTCTTAAAACGCAAATATCCAACCGCAGACAGCATCGTTGAAATGTGCCATGGATGCAATTAATTCCATCTGCAGCTTTCTATGTCTCCTAATCTAATTACTTATTTTCCACATCAAATTGAATAGTTTAATTCCTTCAATGCTAGACTCAACCAATACAGGCTTCAAGCTTTGATATACATGACATTGTGTATTTGTTTCAACAGAAAATCCCTTTAAGAAAGGAGAAGACTAATCCCTTCAAAACGTCTCAAAGCAGTTGTGCTAAAAGCCTGACTGCAAAGATGACAGGTGACTGACAACATTATTCAAAAATTAATTGGCTCATCATCAATAATTAACACATACCTAACCCCTGCATACGCATGCGCACAGACAAAAGCAATGCAACGCACACACACACACACACAAACCCACTTACACACACACAAACCCACACACACAGACACACATCGAAAGACACATCTATGCACAACCATGCACAAGATGAAGCCCAAAACAGGGCCTGTGGAGTGCACATGAAGCAGTAGGTGAATATCAATGGTACATATATTGGATTTCATTCATTAGCATTAGGGAGCGAATGCAGGAATCATGGAGAAAGTGGCTATCGATCAACAAACCCTGCAAAACTTCAGTGAGTGCAAGCTACTGCCCACTCTCTGCCTCTTTTCTCACAATTCCAATGCATCTGCTATTCGTCTGGAAACCAGTGTTTGTTCATTTCCGAATGAGGTATTCACCATGAGCCGATGCCTATTATGCGGCACGAACAACAACAACAAAGAGCATTATCTTGTGTTCGCTCAGGTTGTGTGTCAGAGTTTGTATTAGAAAGCTTCATGTCTCAGCAATGACGGCCTGCACCAGAACTATTCCTTGTTAAGGCAGGAAAAGGCACCTCTGGAGGTCTCGATTCACTTTGCACTTCAATAAAAGGACTGTTTTCTATTTTTATTATTGTCCACCGGTCCTTTGATACTCCCGTCATTGCATTTTCTTCTCTGTGTGAGTTTAGCCATTTGGTTTTTCCAACGCCACTGCATTGTACAACATCTTCCCTATTCTCTTCCTCATCTAGAATCCAGAGCCACACAGATTGGTTTATTTATGATGAGTGGCTTTCTTCTCAGTGATTGCACTGGAAATAGTTCATTTTTGGTTTCCCGTCGGGATTCCTCCTTAGGGGACTTGTCTTGTGCCAAAAAAAAGAAAGGGCTGAGGAAGGTTGGAATCGCACCAAAGCAATATTTGGGATTGTAGAGAAGAAGATTAGGAAGTAAAAGACATTTGAAGGACATTAGGAGACTTATGCCCCCAAGCCCCCTGACATACAAACACTGATTGTGAGCCTGCATTCAAGTTAGACAGACAGAGAGACAGAGAGAGAGAGAGAGACAGAGACAGAGACAGAGAGGGATAGGGAGAGAGAGAGAACAACAGGGAGAGCAAGAGGTTAGCAGCAGGCTCAACATCCCTTGTGCAGAACATTAGCCACATTGACCTGAAGGCCTGCTTTCTTTCCAACCATAATACACTGTAACCCTGAGTGATGGCTGACACTGATTCACCGCGAAGGCAACCACCTGAAGTAAACCCCGGGCAGTAATGTGTACTGGGCCCTGCTGGGTATTTCTAGTCGTTTAGTACTGGATCACCGTGATCCGCCGGCCGCGGAGGTTTGATTGGGATGTGCCTTTAGGTTTCGGGGTCATGGTGGAGGATTACCAGTCGGTGACATAACAGGATGTACTTTGCTGTGTCACCGTGGAACGTGTGTCGTACTCTAAGGCCACAGGGGTGTGTGTGTGTGTGTGTGTGTGTGTGTGTGTGTGTGTGTGTGTGTGTGTGTGTGTGTGTGTGTGGTGAGAAAAAAAGAGAGATTGAAAGAGATCGAAAGAAAATGAGAGAGAGAAAGAGAGACAGAGAGAAAGAGGAACAGAGAGACAGAGAGAAAAATAGACAAAGAGAGAATAGCTGAAGCCTCTGGCTCTGCAGCTGCCTATTGAGAGAGCTTATTATTTTTTGGAGAGAGGAAGAGGGCATTTTGCAAATTAGATTTGCTTACCCTCGGCCAGTCACCTAGCCTCCTGCATCTCACACGAAGCATGCGATCCCAATCCATGTCCTTCTCCAATGTCCGAGTGCTCATCTGCTCCAGAGGCTGAACGTGCATGTCTCTTAGCGCATGTCATTGATTAACATTTTGGAGGTTAGTCTCTCCCCACATGAAACTATTCCCCTCAGCTGTGGAGCATTCAAGTAAACGGTTTGATATTTGCAGTGCCAGGAAAGCTGCTGATCACAGGAGTGCATGCATGAGACCCATTACGAGACGGAAGGTGGGACCCGTAGCCTCCCTTGGGCGTCCCGCTGCTCTGGGTCTGCCTCTTGTGAGCGGATTTGGGGTTTAACTACGACCGGGAAATGTGTATTTTTGTAAGTCGTCACTCATTGGATAAAAGCCTCTGCTCAATGATGTAATGTGATATAAAGTAATGCAATATAACGTGATGCATTGTACCTGACATCCAAGCAGCAGAAAATAGAAATATAGTGCTGGTGTTGAGAGTACAAAGTAATCCCCGTCTTCTATTTATGAATGCATTTTAACAGGTGCACATGTGTTTTACATCATATCAGCATCACAGCGTCTACGGTGACCTTGGAGTCCATTCAAGTACACAGAGGCTCACTGCCACACTATACGGTCCAAAAGGAATCTAGAGCTAGAGATTAGAAACACCAGAGACATTGATCCAACAGCCCCCCCCCCCCCCCCCCCCCCCCGCCCAGACCCAGAACCTAAAAATAGCTTACTTCATACCTAAAGAGAAGGGTCTCTCTCTCTCTCTCTCTCTCTCTCTCTCTCTCTCTCTCTCTCTCTCTCTCTCTCTCTCTCTCTCTCTCTCTCTCTCTCTCTCTCTCTCTCTCTCTCTCTCTCTCTCTCTCTCTCCTCTCTCTCTCTCTCCTCCCTCTCTCTCTCCTCCCTCTCTCTCTCCTCCCTCTCTCTCTCCTCCCTCTCTCTCTCTCTCTCCTCCCTCTCTCTCTCTCTCTCTCTCCTCCCTCTCTCTCTCTCCTCCCTCTCTCTCTCTCTCCTCCCTCTCTCTCTCCTCCCTCTCTCTCCTCCCTCTCTCTCTCTCTCCCCCCCCCCCCCCCCCCCTCGGACGTTGAGGTCTCCTAAGTACAGTGATTACCACCATTATCAGTCTTACTCAAATCCCCTGACCGAGGGCTATGGCTAAGCCACGGGGGGGTCAGCAAGGCAGCAGCACAGGGAATGAGGGTATCGTATAAATAAACAAAGAGGGCAAAATTAAGTAAGAAACGCCCTGCGGGTCCCACATGCCGCCATTGCAAAGGAGGACCAAGCAGAGTGAAGAACAGAAGGTAAAGCATGGCATGGATCTGCAGGCGATCTGGTTCCTGGACTGCTGCATGATATGCAAATGAAACTTGAGTGTAAAGGCATGAGTGGTGAATGATGAAACGTTTCTAAATGAAAATCCCTCATGAAGTGGATTACTGACATATACACTCTAATTACGCCGTAAGGCTCTCTGCCCTAATATCGTAAAGCGAACAAAGCACCGGAGACCAGTCAACTATGCGTTTCAATAGCAACAATTCATACAACAAGCTGACTAATAACACTTAATAACACAGAAATATCTTAATTACCACGCACTCCCAGCAGTGCACTGATTAAAGCCTTCATAAAAGAACAGCAGTAATGCCTTTTTAAGTGTAATGGTGGTTTAACTAATTAACTCAATCACACATGCTTGAAAACACACACACACACACACACACACAAAAACATTAACAATTCACCAATTAGCAATGGGGATGGAACCGTCAATTACCGTTTCATTTTCACAGCATTACAGGGATAAAGTGTGCTGACCCACATACACGCAGCACGCCACCCTTTGATAATGTATTTTTTTATGCCGCTCTATTATCTCTTTGAAGAAACAATGGTGCCGCACAGCCCAGCTCAGCACGACTCCTCCCCTGCCGCGCTTTTTTCTTTCTTAGCTTCAATAAGACCTACAGTGTCTTGCCATCTAGTCCGGTAATCAGCTTCTATCTTTATCAGCGGTGCTAATGAGCGAGCAGCCGTCACAGCCTAACTGCTACGGATAATAGGGGCGGCGGTGCCGTCTAACAAGGTGTGAATGATGTAGATGTATGTACGGCTGCGGCGACGTGACCGAGGCGTTACTTCTCGTTATCACAGCAGAGGTGGTGTTCTGCCCTAATGGCACCCCGTTGTGTACGCCAGCCGACTGTTAGCATTTAGCTCGCCGTCTAGAAGCGGAAGCAGAGGCACCACGCCAAGCATTGAAACCATACCATATGGTACGTGCAGGGTTATGGCGTTGGAAATACAAACCAACAGGAATCCTAATTATAATAATTGACTACGTTTTCTTGCTGTTTGGATTCTGGGACTATTATTCAGTCTGCTTTCTAAAAAAGGGTTGTTTTGTGAAAAAGGTTGACGGAACACTTGATGTCTTGCTGTTTCATGTGAATACAAATGATTGGGCCAGTTAAGTAAATCATACAAATAACAAGAAATGAAGCATGAAACAGCCAACTTGTACCTTACGTGTCAGAGAAAATGACTTATAGAATATATCATAATATCCTAAAATATGACGGCCAGTAAAAAGTCTCTCTCTGTGTAAACTGGCAGTTATGCAATTTTATCGTTACCGCCCTGGAAACTAGTCCGATTGAAGATTGTTTTTACGTTCAGCACCTGAGAAATATGAACGAACAGATGAATAAGTTGCACGCTTCACAGTTTCTGGGCTCTATTTCAGACGTTTTCCATGGAGATGAGTTTGCATAAAGCGGTGTGAAAGCACTCTCTCTCGCACCGTTCTTACTGCATCAACCGGCCTCATCAAGATGTTCAGCGAGATCGGCCGCCAAGTCTTATAAACACACGACAATATTGAGGGATGGAGGGCTTGATTGTACTCAATCGAACTGCATATCTGAATGGAAACAGATTGTCTCGATGTAAATATTTGAGCGTACGCGTCGAGAATAAGCACCACGGCATCTGTTGACGAAGAGGGAACAGAGCTGAGGTCAGCCTCTTGCGTGGGCGAACGCCAGCCCAGAGCTGCAGGGTGCCAACATTATGGCTGCTCATCAAAAACGTACACAAATCTTACGCAGGCCACTCAACATTTAGTACATGAAAATGTGTGTTAGCTAACAAACAACAGGTGTGTTCTTACACTACCTTCAGCTCATAGCAGCTTGTAAACGCCTTCACATTCTGGCTCTGAGCATGATTGCAGGCTAAGTCTGATGTCAATATCTAGGTTCCTTTGTTTGCAAGATATTTCCAATAGCTAAGTGTGCAGACGACACAATATCAGAAGGAATACTGTAATTAATGAGGTTGGGTGGGTCAGGGTAGGGGTATTGGCTCTCAAATGTTCACCCGATGTAGAGGATTACTATAATGCTGGGAAGAAAATGGTAATGTGCAGCAAATCAAAACAAGTCGTTAATCAATATCATTCCTCTTGAAGCAGAGAGAAGAGTTATATACATATATATAGAAAATCAGAGTTGTATACTACAATAGTTGTATGACCTTTAAATCCAGCGTGATCAGCTAAATCACGAGGTACTACATCCGTCCCAAATGAGACTGTTTAACATATTTCCTCAGTGTGACATTCAACCTTCTTCCTTTAGGTGGGATGATGAAAAAGGAATGTGCTGCTAGCGGCTAGAGGCACACGACGCTGGGAACTGCTTGGGAGCGACTGTCCTCCAGTGTTTTTTGACCTTTCTGTTGACTGCTCAGTCATCACAACGTGAGATCTCCGCAGCGGCATGCCAAGTCAGATGCAAGTGACCTAGCGTGCAGGCCACACACACACACACACACACAGGCATGCACGCACAAACTTATATGCACACACATTAACACACATTAACAAACACACACACACACAAGCCTGCCAAGGCTCAGAGCCGAGTGCCAACTGCTCAACAACCCAGGAAAACGCAACTACAGTAAACACAAGTGTGGATTACGAGCTGTCAGAAGCAACCAGCTCGCTGGATCGTGTGGACAGTGCAGGATGTGGTTGGAGGGTGGTGTGGACTTTGCAGGGTGTTGGCGTGGGGGTGGTGTGGAAAGTGCAGGGTCTGCAGAGGGGGGGGTCGGGGGGTGGTGTTGACAAGGCTGCAGAGGGGGGGTGGTGTTGACAAGGCTGCAGAGGGGGGGTGGTGTGGACGGTGCAGGGTGTGTAGGGGGTGGTGTGGACGGTGCAGGGTGTGTAGGGGGTGGTGTGGACGGTGCAGGGTGTGTGGGGGGTGGTGTGGACGGTGCAGGGTGTGTAGGGGGTGGTGTGGACGGTGCAGGGTGTGTAGGGGGTGGTGTGGACGGTGCAGGGTGTGTAGGGGGTGGTGTGGACGGTGCAGGGTGTGTAGGGGGTGGTGTGGACGGTGCAGGGTGTGTAGGGGGTGTGTGGACGGTGTAGGGGGTGGTGTGGACGGTGCAGGGTGTGTAGGGGGTGGTGTGGACGGTGCAGGGTGTGTAGGGGGTGGTGTGGACGGTGCAGGGTGTGTGGGGGGTGGTGTGGACGGTGCAGGGTGTGTAGGGGGTGGTGTGGACGGTGCAGGGTGTGGTGTGGACGGTGCAGGGTGTGTAGGAGCCGGCAGGTGATCCCATCAAAGCAAAGTGTCACCGGCGGCGTGAGTCACCGCCGAGCCACACACTCCCGTGAGTCCTGATCCCCTGTAACCCGCTCTCAGCGGGCAGGCCGGCCCGGTAAGGCGAGCTGACAGCCAGGCTGTTCAGAGGGCAGACCTCGCCCACGTCTGGACGGAGGCTATGTGTACTGAAGGTGGCTCCGGCCCCGGCTGCCATCGCTCTCCATTAGGGAGGGTGGAAAACCGTGAGGGGAGACGCAGGCCCCTGCAGCTGAGAGCCACCTTTTGCCTGAAACGCTGCGCAGAAATATAGGAGGGATAAATATGTTGTGACAGCGGCTAACAAGGTCTGCAGTGGTCCGCTGGCAGTCTGCGAGTGTGTTTGTGTGTGCGTGAGCAAGGGCATGAGTGTGTGTGTGTGTGTGTGTGTGTGTGTGTTCACCTGTTTATGCATGTGCATCTCAATCAAATTGACAATGTGCCTGTTTTGATTTGCCTATGATATTCTTAGAGGGAGCAAAGTAAAGTAATGTGGACCAATGACAGAGTAGGCAAATGAAAGAGAGGAGGAGACCAGAAAGAGGCAACTCGAAGAAGTACCGTTGGCATGCTTGATCCTCCCATTGCCTTTTATATGACAAAACGAAGATGTGCACTAAAATAGCAACCGGGAACGGAAATAATCTGTCTACAAATACCAGGGTAATTATTTATCACAGTTTGCCTCAATGACATTTAAACACCTACAATTAGAATTGCTTGACAAAAAAGTTGCCAAAAATGTAGTGCTTGAATATAACGGGTGAGTGCACAACCATTTAGAACAAACGCTTAAATTAACAATAATTTTTTTAACTGGCATGAGGTTTAAAGATATGATTTGATTCAAAGATACGGTACACTGCACACAGAAACCATTATATTACTGTAGATATCCATTACAGATCTCGACTGTCCCAAAAAAAATGGAGTGAAGGCTTTCTAAAAGTAATTTGCCCTTTTGCCATGCCGTTAATCTGTTTATCCGTCCTTAATACAGATCATGGCCCAAGGCGTGATCACGATCAGTAAACCATACACTAACCCCAATACCCCCAGCTCTGTGCAAGGCAAGCATGGTCCGTCCCGGTCAGTCCACTGCAACACATTCTGGGACGAGGAGTGAATGAACGCATGGAACAGCACAGGCGCAATGAAATCATTACGGCAAAATGTGACCCTGCCAGAAAAAAGCCATTATGTAAAACAAGGGCTTTATGCTTCCTATTTTAATTCGTTTTTTACAAATGTGTTAATCTTCTGTTTGTTTGCTCAATCTGCTGCTGGTAAAATATGAACCCAAAAAAAATAACGTGGAATAAAATTGAAGATGGTATGACTGTGAAAGAGACATCTCCCTGGCATTGTCATCCAAATAGCTTTTGACTCATTTTTGCGTCTCAGCGAACTGCAAAGCCACCGGCTACAAATATATTTTCTTTTACGGAAAATAGTCTGGCACCGTGGAAGAGAACATTTCATGCTGTCAAAGGATAGAGATATCTTGGTGGATCTGAGACTGGTAAACTCCCCATTCTGGGTCATTTAACTCCACTGCACGGCTGGATGGAGAATCCTTGTTAAATATCTCTCATTTACACAAAAGAAGACCTTTTGATGCCCTTGCTGTTCCTTCGACATAATGAAAGGAAATCGTTTGGTTATCATTCAGTGCTCAAGGCCATCGTAGGCATTAGTCTAATACTTCTCTTTTACTCTTTAATACCAGCCCGAGCTGTTAGGTATGCTAGAAATAGCAGACACGCTCATCCTCTGAGCAAGACAGTGTAATTTGCAATGATATATGCATATTAGCATCATTTAAGCATTGTGATGTCGGCATGATCCAGCATGCAGTCGGATTGATTATCCTGTGCCTTGGTGGAAGTCTATGGCGGGTGGGGGGGGGGGGGGGGGGTGGGAGGCCTTAGGTGGGAGTATGCAGCTGATTAACCCCTCACCCTCCAGGATGAAGACCCCTGGCCTCAAGCCCCCATCCCACGCCCCCTGCCCCCCACCATTCATATCCATACGTGGAGGAGGGCCGTGGGATCGACGGCGCCGAGGCTAGTTAGAGCTGAGGCAGCAGCGAGGATGGATGCTACTTCAAAGCCAGAGTGTGGGTGGACAAGGAAGCCAAAGGTAATTATTCTGGCCTGTTAGCTATCAGAGAGGTAATCTCTCTCTCTGTGTGTGTGTGTGTGTGTGTGTGTGTGTGTGTGTGTGTGTGTGTGTGTGTGTGTGTGTGTGTGTGTGTGTGTGTGTGTGTGTGTGTGTGTGTGTGTGTGTGTGTGTGTGTGTGTGTGTGTGTGTGTGTGTGTGTGTGTGTGTGTTGTTCCATAGGAGTGAGGTATCTGTGTGAAGCTGTGGATGGAGGGGTTTTGGAGCGGCTCTTACGTTGCCCAGGTCTTCCACTCCAGCCACTCCGGATGGTAAAGTCATGTATGTCATCCCCAAGCGCACCCATTTTACAAACGGGGAACATATATTGTGGGAAAATGTGCATGAAACGATGTGACAGTGGCACCCTGCACAACGAAAGAAGAAATGATTAATGTTACCCGTTCACAGCTGTGATAATGAAAAAAAAGAAGCTGAGCCCAATGATCCATTAATATTCTGACTAGCAACCCAGATTTGGAGTGGATTACTTTTATTAGCATACAAGCGTTTACCATGTTCATGGTTTTAGAATGGACAGTAATTAATGAAAAATACATCTAGAAAATTCCCGGAAATCATTTTGACGTGAAACAACGGAATAGAGTTAAAAATAAATTGTATAATCTTTGAAATGTTACCTTCACTTGTACCAGGCTTATCGGCTTCATACAATAACAGGATGTTCTTGCCGCACTAATTGCAGAACACCGTTTCAGAGTGGAGGTTGAATCCCCAAATGCGACAAAAAAGCCCTTCATTGTAATCTCTAATAAAACTTCTCAAACGGGAAAGAAACGTCTTCTTCCGCAAGTATAGGCAATAATAGTCAGCCGACAATAATAGCCGTCCGTTTCATTTTTAACATCAGTTTTATTCTGGCGTCTGCATTTGTGGTTTTTTTACATTTGCATTTTTTCTCAACTTTGCGTTTGAGTTGAGGCTGAAGTTGTGTAATGGCTTTTGTGTTTATGTTTTCCAACCATGTGCTTTTGTTTGTTTTTTTTGATCTGAAAAGCGTTGTGGATATGCAGTTCCATCGACGCCTTTCACCCACCATAAGAAGACTCCTCCTGACGGAAGACAAATTTCCCGACAAGGTGGAGGCCATCTGCTTTTTATAATTATTACAGCCAACATGATGGAGAACCCAGGGCAAGCATTTGCAGAAGTCATTAGGCCCAGTCTCTCCTAAAAACATCTGGACAGAGATGTTGCATGAGGTCAGCAAAGTTACACGCTCAGCAACTTCACTTCACACACACACACACACGACTACATCACCGTGCAAGCACGCAGATCTCACTCAGATTCAGTTTAAGTCTGCCAAACAATTTCCAAATCCATCTGAAAAACTCAAGTCACTTCCAAAAGGCTAATTGAAAAGAATGCAAGGCATTTTCATTTATAGACGTAAAAGCTAGCCCCTATTTTGCTGCAATCTAGGTTTCCGTCTGTATAAATCAAATACAACACAGACATGATCCCTGGTGTAAGGATTAAGCTCAGATGCAATGCTTAATAGCTTATGGATTAACTCTTAATAGGCCAAGGAATACAACACCACCTTTCTCGAAACATGGACAGTCGTGGAGATGCGTGCAAGAAGCTATGCAGTCCTAAAGCCATTAGCTAACTCGTGCCCTCACGTAAGCACAAACCAAACACATCCTTAAAATAGAGGACAGTGATTAAACAAAGTGCTCAGATCAGCATTATTACTCCTAAG
Source organism: Gadus macrocephalus (assembly GCF_031168955.1). Classification (NCBI taxonomy): domain Eukaryota; kingdom Metazoa; phylum Chordata; class Actinopteri; order Gadiformes; family Gadidae; genus Gadus; species Gadus macrocephalus. The sequence continues at coordinate 8,338,040 of NC_082403.1, forward strand.
GTGAGCAATGAGACTTCTTGCATACCTCTATCTTCTTCGGGCTTCCGCTGCCGTTAATGAGTTCGAGGCCAACGGTCCGCCATGACACCAATTAGAGAAATATTTCTCAAATCAGCATTTACAGGCCAGTGGGTGTCAACGATCTGCTAGATTTCTGCATAGTCAATCATGGCTCAATAATGAGCTCGGCCTATTGCGGCGTGGGCGCAGGGTGGATCTGAAAGTGAATCCCTGGGGGTGATGGGGCTGGAGTGCAGGTACTTCAATTAGTGGTGGAGAGCTATTGATGGAAAACACCGGTCAGGGTGAGGGCCAGGGGCCAAGGGGAGCCTAACATATAAACTCAAGGTCGAATCGTAAAGGGACGTTCCACCAGCACAGCACCATTTTTTTAATAAGTCAGTGTTACTCAGTGTTATTCACTAGGATAGTGTTATCCTAGTGTATGAACCTTTCAAATTGTTTCCAAAAAAAAAAAAAGGTCTGAATAAACTACAGATGTTACTTTTATAATATTGTCAATTCACTACAACGTCCATGGTGCATTGCGCAGGAAGTGAGCCGCAAGCGGGACATTACAGGGACTTGTTTGCATCCTAGCGAAGGAGTATTCCAAGAGGCAGATATAAGCTTGAGTACTTTTGTTTACTTGTTGAGTTTCGTATTTATATTTCTCAACCTGTGGACTATGTGGATAACATCACGATGTGTTATGGTCCCATGCTCGGTTTAAGTTGCTAGAGCGGCTGTCAGCACATTTCAAATGTAACTATTCCCAACATATTACATTAAAGTATATTCACTTCTGTTATTGCATTTAGATTCCAATAAAGTTTGGGATCAATACACAATTGTATTTGCATTGCTAGTTGTCTGCCTTATCCCTGCACGTATCAAGAAAGTCTCCTGAGAAAATACCTACTGCCACGTCCCTCTTCCCCATCACCTTTACCGCACACACACTCATTGGTTTAACCTGTTGCACATTGATTGCTCAAAAACAAGTGTGCAGCCTCACTCAGCCCTAGAGGCAGCTTGAAGCAAACTTCTGTGCTGCATGCATATAAGTATCTCTACTTAATTCTTCAACAAAGATATCGGAAGTTTACACTTGAACTCTGCACTTGAATTTAAAATAGTGGTTTAGAATTGGTAATACTTCTTTCATAATGACAGCCATCAAACTATTTGCTAATATTTCATTACATGGAATAAATGAGGGCCGATAAGTAGCAGCACTCTGTGAGCGCTGTTTCATGTTTGCCTGCCGCCATCTCCGCTGTAAAATTTACTCTTAAGTGTATTCTGGCTCAAAGAAAATCAGTCATTCTATCCACTTAGTCCGACTTGGCTGAGGTTACAGACCTCACTTGATTCTTAGATTGGTATTCATTTAGCAGCCATTGTTCTTGTGTAGCACTTCAGGCTGACAACAACAGGGAAGCTGAATCTCATTGAGCTAAACTCCAAGATGATTGTCCTGGGTGACCTAGCTGGGCGTGAAGGGCACTGAGAAAGCGCTTGCAGTCTTCTTTTTTTATTAGAGGCACGAGTCCATTTTCGACACATAACAGAGGGATTATCAAATTTGGACCATTTGATACGACTTGATTAAGGCCCTCAAGAAATATAGCTGTTGACATACAAGTAAAAATACTAAATTCATAAGTTCACAGATTCTTTGGTTATAATTCAGAAGTAGAACAATATAAAGTTGCCAACTGAAAACGAATTTGCTGATATTGCCATAATTCCTGCCAGGGATCATTAAACTAGAACGTACAATCTGTTCTCTATGTGTCTTAAGAACCCTAAATTCCTTGCCGAACTTAGTCATCATATCATCAAAAATATCTTATGTGAAATATAGTCCAAAAGCATCAAAAATAAATAAACCAATAGTTTTTACCTCATGTTGCACTCTCCCTCTCTCCATCTCTGTGTATTAGAGACTAGTCACTTCAGTTTTATTTTCTACATTTGCCCAGCATACACATGGCTCCTTAAGGGTTCAACTGGAGCAAATGGGTGTTAAGTGATCTTCTTCAAGTGCACCATAGTTATTAAGGAACCTAGAAAGAACCTAGACCAGTATCTTAAAGTGGTCTAATCTTATCTTAAAGTTCTCTATCTTTAAAAGGATTACACCACCAGACTCCACTTACTGTGGTGAGAAACATTTTAATTTCCGTCTCCTAAATTCAGCCATCAGAAAAGTAAAATACAATAAACAAAGTTGGGTGCGATCTCTGTGGTCGGGTTCAAGCGTCTTGGTTACTCTGGTTCATATGGCTGACCCCTAGCCCCCCCCCCACCACCACACCGTACAGCGAGATAGCCAGGAGTCTATGTGTTCCTTCTCTCCCAGTATGATAGATAGCTAATAAACAGGCGGACGGCCCAGGGGCGGCCAACCTTTTAACAAGGGGTATTACATTGGGTCGCTTCCAGCAATGACAGTCTGATGAATAAACTCTCTAAACAAATCGATAACGCACCGGCCCACGTAGCCCGCCCCGTGCGCCGCCAGCTGTCCAGCTGAGCCAAGGCTCCGTTCTGTGGATATAGTACCAGAGGTGTCGTTGCCGCTGTCCTCTGCTGAATTGAGCGAACCAAATGCGCATTTATAAACACACACATACACATTCAAGTAAACGTATTCACTTCTGCACACGCAAAAACCATGGTCTTGTATTTTAAATCCAATGGCCCAAATCATCTTTTATAGCCTGTTCTCCTGTCAGATAGTACAACATAACACATAATTAGAAAGATAACGTTTGAGTAAGTATGGACATCTAAATTAAGCTTAATATCTATTCAAGTCAGGATTTGCATGTGCAGACTCGCTTGCATGAAACACAAGGCCAGGTCAGAGCTAACCGGTAATGGTTTCCTTTTCATCCCTTTATAGGTAGTGTTTGCTGTAGCATTAATCCCTACCCGGGCTCTGCTGGGACACCTATATACGGCCTCTCCTAGGATACCTCTCAAGCTCTAACCCAACAGGCATGACTGACGTATTGGAGATGGACGAGTGCTAGAGAGGAGGGCTGTAGAGGGCAGGCGTGTTTGAGAGTCACAAACATACGAGCAACAGCATGCACAGGCTCACAGAGTGAGCAACAGCATTCACAGAGTGCCGGTCGCTGGCATCTATGAGCACCATTTGAAATGCACAGCTCCCAACTGTGCTCCCGACAACCGTGCATTTGCATCTATAACTGTTGTCCGTGCAACATAACAGAGCGCCAGATTCCCCTTCTGGATTAATGATCAAAGACCTGCCGCTGTTTTTACATGGGTCCATTCAGTGACGAGAAAGGATGTAAGGACAACAGTTGAATGACACTCAAAACATCTGTTGCCATCAAGCCAAAGCAACACGCCCTTTACTAAGGGCAAATATGCTGAGTGAGAATCCTTACTAGAACCAGAAAGAATCTCGATTTAAACAGCAGTGTTCGCATAGGCTGTTGAACCGCTGTCGAAGACAGCTGCGTACCCTATTTCCACAGGGTACGCTACAGTCACTGCTATGTGTGGGGTGTTTCAGGAAGGCAGGAGTGGTCTACTTTCACCTCGTCGGTATTGAAGCCTTACCTTGGGCTGTCACGCAAACACGCATAATCCCTCACAAGTCTTGCTTCCAACTGATTCATCCTGAAATAAAGACAGCGGGACGCTCTCAAATCAAAGTTTGACTATTCCGACTGAGCACTCTGGGCACACTGCGGCGAGAGAAGCCCAATGCGGCCCTTTCCTCCAGCCAGTTTGGAAGTGTGAACACACCAGTTTTTTCAGTTGTTTTATGTACATCAGGAACTTAAGGCTTTTGGTGATACACCAAGGAAAAATAAGAAAAGTGTTAAAGTACAAATGTTAAAAGTATTTTTGCTCTGGAAATCACGAGACGCATCAGGATCAGGCATTGGGATGGCATCAGGATGTCGACGCAGCGTGGAGACACACACACACACACACACACACACACACACACACACACAACCCCTTCAGATGCATAGGGGTCTGCTATAGGGAACACCACACATAGCACTCACACACACCTGTGGACCCATGGGGGACATGCAGCGACGAGCAGCCGGTCTTACTTTCATCTCGTCTCTCTGGCTGGCTGGAGTGTCCTCGCTGTGGCTGTCGGCGGAGGCCCCGGTGTCCCCGTGTCCCTCCTCACACTCACGCCGCTGATTGGCCCCCGGCGGGGGAGAGGCGGCGGCGGGGGGGAGCGGCTCGAGATGCTGAACATCGCTCTGCACTTCCATCTTCCTCAGCACTGCCTGCAGAGGAGGAGCGGCGAGGGTCAGGGAAGGAGGAAGGACAGGGAGAGCGCTTAAAGGAGGAGCGTTTTGTGAGGATGGATGCAGGTGTAGTCATTATGGTGTTGTTCTTTTAAATTGTCACATGGACAAACAAACATCAAGCTCACTGCCACGCATGTACTCAAAGGCGCATATATGCAAAAATATGCCCAGATGCAATAAAAAAAGAAATGCGAAGAAAAATATGGCTTATTGCTTTGTAGTCTACATATAAAGACAATACACAGCGGGATGGCACAGGATCAAGGGCCCGTTAGTAAAATAAAGTTTGTGCCTTGTCAAAGAAAAGACAGCCCTGCTAATATTACCATATTGAGGGATTCAGAGAAGTCGTAGCTGTTATTGTACTGTGAATTGTTTTGTGTAGACAGAAGGATGGTTGACGAGCAGGTGCTTCCTGTGATACTGTTTGACAGTGCCGTTAACAAGCCCGTCAAACCATTGGGCTGCTTATGACTTAATTGAACTGGTACTGTGGTACTACGAGGCTAGGATTCTGGAGAGAAGGATTTATATAGGGGTCCAACGGTACAGCCTTTGGACCACAAGTATCTGCAAGCTCATGTTTTATTTACTCTGGCATATGAGGAATGGTCCCCTTCCTATTCAAACAGATTTCTCAACTGGGCCAATCACAACTGCTCATCTATTATGGAGCGGGATTAATATGATGACTGTACACAGGGGCGTGCTCCTGGAGGGCCATCAAGGCTTTTTTTCGCTAACGAACTAGATCCCTTCTAGCCTGGCACCGCCCACCTTCCTACCTACTGCCGCTCAATTTTCATTTCACTTCAGTACAAATGAAATGAGTACGATGGCCTGGTAGGACCAGGCTAGATCCCTGCCACGCTTGTGGCCCACACTTCGTAGCTCTGATTGGCAGCAGCATACGTCTATCCAATGTTTCCAGAGGCCTTTTGGTCTGCGCCCATTGATCACGCCCCTTGGAACTAGTAAAGGAACTGAGAGGTTCCAGACAAATTGCGATTTGCTAATTGGTCTAGCGATTTCAGGCCCACATTGGTGTGTGGAATTAAATTTTGGACAGTCACATGGGAAGAAGGGCAACAGAGACAGAGAGATAAAGGGAGAATAAGACCAGACTACATTGCCAATTTTTTTTAACAAATGCCTATTACGGCGCTCTCCCTTTAGCAATAGGCTGTGATTAGGATGTTTTTTCCTAAGACAGTTCTCAAATGGTTTCTTGAATCTGTGCAGACAGAGGAAGACTTTAGAGTTTAGATTTAGGACAGTTAATCCGGTAAAGATGCATGTCAACAGAGCTTTGCTTGTTTAACCGTTAAAAGATGAATTTGCATCATACTGCAGAAGAACACCCTGATGGAAGAACATGTACAGAGCACCCAATGATAAAAGTGGCTGTCTGAAGCTAGAACAGGGGGAGGGTTTTGGACTTGATTCATAAGTATTGATGACCGCATTCTAAGGTCATCAATAAGTTATGAGGTCGATTGCCTCTTCACTCAAGTGAAATGAGCAATTTAATAAATGCATGCCCCAAGGACCTATTGCAAAGCATCCCTATGCTTTGGAATATTAAACAGGCTTGTAAACAGCAGTAGCCTACACTCAACAGAGCCTGTTACCGATGCAGCACAGCCACATAATTAGTGACAGCCAAAGTGACAGCTCACAAGTTAGCAATTGTTTTCCCAGGACGTCATCATCTGCAATAGGATCCATGCATTTTTTTTTGTTACGGTGAAAACACTTCAGCCAGATCATGCACAAATAAAAACAAAGGTCAGCAAAGGTGAACTGGGTTAATAGGTGAAGGGTTGATAAATAAATATTTCGAGGTCGCTTGTGATTTCCCCTGTATGCATTCACTGGCTTGCATTGCATCATATTGAGCCTTGGATGCTTATGCAAATGCATTTACATGTGGACCTCTTTGTGAATTGCCTACATCCAAACAAATTAAATTGAAATGTACCGTTGTAGTTTCCAATAAAAACTCAACGAGTTGCGTTTGTGACAATTGCACGAATTTCCCACCTGCAATTTGCTGGCAATATTATTTGAGCACGATATATTTGCTTCAACAGCGAATTACGACAGCTTTCGAACACAGCAAGACTGTATATAATTGCAAAATACCTCTCACTTCTTCTCTCCTCTTTATGTCAGAAGCATATCAACATACGGTAGTGAACTTGCTTTACATCTCGCTGGTGTTGAACCGCCGCCGGGAAGCTAAAGCCGTCGGGATGAAGGCAAGCAACCAGTTAGTTTAGTTATCAGTTAACAACGTGAGAGAAGTTATTCCATCCAAACTAGCCGTGGCGTCAGCAAAGACCGTTTAACCATCAGTCATCATCGCGGACTACTCGTCGTAGGACCCAGCCAGCCACACAAACTGCTGTTATCGCGGCGGGCGTGTCCCCGCGAGCTTTCACAAATCCCTCTCCCGCCCGGTGGTTCGACCGAGCTCTTGTCAAAAGCCTCCGGTTCCCATGGAGCTCGAGCATGGAGGAGGTGTCCAACCGCTTCCTGTAGAACAGGTGACATCAAATGAAGTAGCGTAGGTGAATGAGGAGTTGGATGATTCCCGGTGATAATGTGGTGTTCCGTATGTGGTGTTCCTTATATATAAATATTATATTAAATATTCAGAATAATTAAATAATATAGATAGATGACAGAAAAGTAAGTGTGTGCAATAACATAGCCTATTGTATATATTATATCCCTTAGTTTACACATGTTTAGGCTATTTAGAAAATATATAACATGTATGCTATATGTTTGTTTTGGTTTGATCGTTTTTTACAAAAGTGCATTAATACATTAGTTAAGAGTTAGCTTGTATTCATCAATCGGTTGAAAAGAAAACAGCTTGCAACACCCTGCCCCTTGCCTTGCAGACCCCGCAAACAGCTGTGCCGTAGCAGCTAATGAAAGCAGTGAATTTCACATTAGCCACAAGATGGCAACATATACGGCTGTTGAAAAGGTCCTCTGTAACTCCAGGCTCCTAAAAGTAAAAGGCTGCCGATTTTAGTATTTTGAGAGTCATTTATAAAAATGCTGCCATGCCGTCATTTATAAAATGTCAAATACTAAAGTCCTTCATCAAAAGTCGCCAGGCTATTTGTGCATTCATTAATCAATCATTGTTCACAACAGCATGAAATCTATAGAGTCGACTTTGAAAGAGTCCATTCTTGATGTCATCACGTCCATTCTAGGAATCGATTCTAAAAATAAATGAAATTGGAGTTGACTAATGCGAGGGTCTCGACTACAAACTGTGAAATCAAATACATTTTTGTGAGTTTTCAGGTTGTGTATTTTTATTTAAATGCCTATCTGTACCAATCTTTGTTTGAGTATTTTGGTCTGATCCATTTATCATATCAAATCGATTACACAAATTACATTACACGGAATCAGAGACGAATCGATCCCAAAATAATCTGGAATCATCCATCCCTGTCTCCCTCATGCCGGACTTCCTGTCTCCCTCCCTGTCTTCCTGTCTCCCTGCCCGTCTTCCTGTCTCCCTCCCTGTCTTCCTGCCTCCCTCTCTTTCTGCGTGCCTCCCTCCCTGCAGGCCTCCCTGTCTCCCTCCCCGTCATCCTCCCCCCCTCCCCGTCTTTCTGTCACCCTCCCTGTCTCCCTGCCTCCCTCCCTGCTGGCACCCCTCCCTGTCTGCCTTCTTTCCTCCCTCTCTGCCCAGCTCAGGGACTCCCTCCCTCCTTCCCTCCCGGTCTTCCTACATCCCTCTCTGCCGGCTCCTGGTCTTCGTGCCTCCCTCCCTTCCTTCCGGTCTTCCTGCCTCCCTCCCTCTGCCCCGTCTTCCTTCCTCCCCTCTTCCCTCCATCCCAGTCTTCCAGCCTCCCTCCCCGCCCGGCTCAAACCGGAGGAGCCATGGTGATGCGCCGTGTATTTCCAAGCAGAAGGGAATTCACCCAAATGGAACAACTGCTCCAACAGGCGGTCCCTCGTCTGTGTCGAGACGCCCAGACTGGCGTTTGCCAACAGACAGGCAGACAAACCGGCAGACCAGCAGGTGGACGGGCAGGCGACTACTGTACAGGCCATGCTAGGCAGGAGGAAGGCCCCATGTGGTCGCCGGTTTCGTGCTTCTGGGCAGCCAGGCCTCTTGTGTTTAACCCAACAGAGACGCACTGGCCCAGGCATCGCGTCCCCCTTCCCCGGCCGGCACGGGCAGATGTTTCCATGTTGTTGTTGTTTTCCGCCTTCCCGGTAATTGTTTTCCTCTAGGAGCCGCCAGCGAGCTTTTAGGTGCCAGAGGGGGTTGTGGGTACTAACGACGGGAGACAGTCACGGGAGGGAGGGAGGGAGGGAGAGATGGAGTGGCAGGGGGACAGAGGCATGGATAGAGGAATGGGAGGGTGGAACACATGGTGGACCAGGGAGGAAGCTCTCTTTCTGGGCCAGCTTGGAGTCAGCTGGTCGCCTGGTCACCTTATGATTCCACCAGCCACAATAAATACGTCTCACCATCAATAGAGAGGAGTACACAGTCGGTGGATTTCTGCGGCTCGCCATTACTCTAACTGTAGGGATAGCATTATTCCGTGAGTGATTATTGCTCCCCAGACAAAAGAATAATGATTTGTTTCAATGCATTTTATCTACATTCATCCATTTACATAAACTAGCTATTTATCGTCCCATTGTTTAAAAAAAATATTATCCCCTTTAGTGTGCTATTATATATTCTGCTCTAGGTGTTTGGAGGAAAATGGTAATAATAATAAAGGTGAAATCCTCAGGGCATGTTTGCAATAAAGTAAACGGCACGTAGTCAACCCAGCTCCCTCAGCAGTATCACTGCAGGACACTGCTATGCTCCATTAGTTTTCCAACCATTTCAATTATCTCCTACCTACGCCTTATTGTCCCTTCTTTAGCACATGTGTATAGGAATTTGGTGGGTCTTGCTGTCGCTATTAAAGCTGTGAGCGGCCCAGTGAGGTCATTTTAACCTCACAGCCAATTAACAGCCTCGTAAACTGGAGGAAAACAAGAGATGTTCTCCAACTGTGTTAGACACGGTGTTATGCTGCTATATGTGGAAAATGCCCCCCAATTAGCACAGTAGTGTGGCTGACCGAGAAAACACCGCGAAGAGACCAATTGGTTCATCCTCTCCGGTTGCGACTCGGGGCAGGTGCTAAAATCACCCACTAGAGGGCACTTTTACACTTTTGAATGATAAGCACAGACATGAGCCTCTAAATTGCTTTTCTCTTATTATTTATTCCTACTGAAATATATATAGTGTTGTTCACATCGTTTCCCCTGTCAGTTGGATGTGGTGAAGGTTTGCCTTCGCAGTGTTGTTCATATGGGCCTACAATCATAGTTCAATTTTATTAAAGAAGGACACTAAAGTGGACAGTAAAAATGTTCTTACCAAATGAAGGACTTGTTTGAGAAGCTGGTCAGTATAAACATATTTTGGAGACTTCCAGCAACGTAGGCTACATCTCACAGTTAACCTGCTGGTTAAGGTCAAGACTAGTGAGGGGGTCAGGAACCTGGCTTTATAGCACGAGGCCGGTGTGTCGCGTGTCGCTTAATTTACCACGTGTCACCTCTAGAGGGAGTGCCAACCTAACAGAGCGACTGCTGGGTGGTGTAGCATGTAGGCCTACCCCATGATAAAGGTTCTACCGTGAGGCAACTTCTTGTGAAAATGCGGTAGCCATCACTAAAAGCCGGTGTCAAGTTGTTAAGCTTTTGACAGACTGATGCAAGACATACGTAATTTTTGGTTCAGCATGTTCTTTTTTAAAAACTCCTTTCTATATTGAGATATGTAATCCAAAGTGTTAGGACTGCCCTGTTGTTCGTGGAGGAATTGACACAAAGAGAAACTCGTTGAGCATAAAATGATTCACATATTTCCATTCACAACCCAATCATCTGCAACATTGTTTGTTGGTGTTTGTTACTGATAAGGATAATAATAGTAGTCAATGGTAGAATCATAACCATTGTGAGAAATATAGAAGGGGAAAGGAAAAAGTAACTTTAAGACAGAGCTGCAAGAAGCACCTCTGCCTTTTTTACTGGAATTACTATTTGTAATTGGCATAGGCCTACACTTCAGCTGTAGTTTAAATTCCAACCATCACTTTGCTTTATTGGACTCCCTGTGATAGACAGCTATCTAATACTTCTGTCAAACAGCACACCTGGTTATCCTTTTGTTGTCAGGATAAATTTGTATTCTATATATATAAAAAAGTATATACCTAAATTACTCTTTATTATTATGTATAATTAGGAAGGCCTATACAATATAGGGTTACAAGATTCATACCGTTGAATGCTCAATGACACACATGTGTTTGCGAGTTAGAGTGGTATTCAATCTGATGGTATGCATTGAAATTAAGAATTGACGAATCAAGATCAATGATTTGATCTGATGTTGTCTCATCTGTTTAAATAAAGTTTAAAGCAGCATATAGTAGGTACATGCATGTGCTAGGTAAAACTAGTACGCAGAATAATTAATCATATCTTAAAGTAGATACAAGTCTTGATGTGAAGAGAGTAGGACTAATGTTTACCACAATAGAGGAGTTGTTACTATTGTATGAGTTTCTACTGTGCAGTCTCTGTGAGAACCACTGACAAGGTATCCAAGACCTTTCAATATGCAGAAATGTGTTAAGTCGATGCCCAAAAATTACTGCAGTATTTTAAGAAAACTTGATTTAACAACAAGAGTTGTTCTTCTCCGCCATCTGCATTCAATGTGTTTTTAATTTGCCGCTCTTGTTTGTTAGATTGTTTGTGTGTGCACGTGTCTGAGTGTGGCGGCCTCTGTGTTTGTACGTGTGTGCGCGCGCGTGTGTGTGTGTGCGCACATTAAACACTTCTGCTGTGTGGCTGTGAATCACACCTGTCATAAAAAACGAAAATAAAAAAATCAACAAAATGAAAAGAAAACATGTGATGACTCAAACCCCGCCCACTACGGGTATGATGAGGTGAGTGACAGCTCGGGCCTAGTGGCAGATGACAGAGCCATGTTCCCCACATACTCTTGCATCCAGCTGCTGCCGTGCACACCATGGCAGATTAAGCACCTCTGAGTCACCGCATAGCATGCTCGCACCTGAGTCACCTTAGCCTGGCACACTGCAGGCATTCATTAGCAACACAAAATAACTATTAGAAAGGGGGTGAAGAAACATGTCGAATTTTTTTCAACTTCTGGCAAGTACAATTGATTAAATATACTGGAGTAAAAAAAGTTTAAACAAACAACGCAGATTGTTGCTTTTGATTTGTTTTAGTTGATGTACATTTGTTGCATAGGCATACTCATTTTATTTACCATCCCATTTCAATGCCACAAAAACGCAATATGTTCCAAGAACAGCAGTAACAAAGGAGGACAAAAGACCTGTGCCTGCTGATATGCCATGTGTCAATTGTGTGTGTTTGTGTGAGAGTCTGTGTGTGTGTGTGTGTGTGTGTGTGTGTGTGTGTGTGTGTGTGTGTGTGTGTGTGTGTGTGTGTGTGTGTGTGTGTGTGTGTGTGTGTGTGTGTGTGTGTGTGTGTGTGTGTGTGTGGTCATGCTTGAGAGAGAAAGTTAAATTGATTGTTTGAATGTGTGTTTTAAGGATCAAGTTATGTATTTTTTATGTGTTTCTTTTTAAAGAGACAGCATTTATTGGTGAGATTATTGAATAGAATTGACTTAAATACAGTTATATTTTGTTGTAAAATACACATGTATTTTGTTATCATTGCCTGTGCTGTTATTCAAATATAATATAGATACCTCGTCGTGAATGAGTAAGACACTGAAATCGAAACCACTGGACGCATTTGTGTGTGCGTGTTTGTATGTGTGCGTGCGTGCGTGCGTGTGCGCGCGCGCGCGTGCGTGTGTGTGAGTGAGTGTGCGCGCACTCGTATTACTTTCTGTTTGTTGTTTCCATGAAGCCGGTTTGAATCATTAACAAAGTGGTTCCCCCTAACAAGGGCTAAGGAGCTGTCAGGAGACTATTCACAGGCAGGTTTCGCCACGAGGAGTGTGAGGAGGCGTATCGGGGTCTTTGCTGTTTTGCTGCGCCTGTTTGTAGACTGCCTGCTTTATTTGGAGTGAGCGCATTCTAGCAAGGTCTCTACTGTTGTTGTGCGTTGATTAAAAGTGTTTTCGCGATTACCCGTAGTGAGTCTATTCCAGCCTAACAGGGTTACCAGCCATTTTAATGAAGGGTAATAATCGTTGCATGTGAAAGGGGGTTTGACAGGGTCTCGAAAAGGCTCTCTGTCTCTCTCACGCCCTTGTTTCGTGTGTTTGCGCGCCCGCGTGTTTGCGTGCGCAGAGTTGACAGAACTTTGCCTTCAGTGCGGGCGGAGGGTTTTGGTGTCTTATTGCGCAGCGGAATGTGATTATGATAATGCTGATTATGCATAGAAGAGTTTGCATGTTAACACATCATTATGGTCCATTGTCTTTCGGTTATAAAAAAAAAGGGAAAATAATTGCTTTTAACCCCGTTTTTCGAATTTAATCAAAAGTGATCATCGATGTATTGATCAGTGTCATTGATTACATAACAGCTATTTTATGTGTGCAACGTCTTAATAGCCCAGTACTGTTGAAAGGACTACTGAAAGAATTATTGATTTAGCCTTTTTTTCGTCTTCTGATTCAATTTAACATCAACATCGATATTATTTTTATTATTCATATATTTCTTTTTTTTAGATAACATGCTTTGCATTTGTTGGTGCGAATGGATATCTCACAGCTTGTCCTGAGTGTGTGTGTGTGTGTGTGTGTGTGTGTGTGTGTGTGTGTGTGTGTGTGTGTGTGTGTGTGTGTGTGTGTGTGTGTGTGTGTGTGTGTGTGTGTGTGTGTGTGTGTGTGTGTACGTGTGAGTGTGTGAGACAGTGTGAGATTGTGTAGATGTGTGTGTGTGTGTGTGTGTGTGTGTGTGTGTGTGTGTGTGTGTGTGTGTGTGTGTGTGTGTGTGTGTGTGTGTGTGTGTGTGTGTGTGTGTGTGTGTGCCTGCCTGTGTGTGTGAGTGTGTTTTAAGTCATATTCAACATTTGGTGCAACTATAATCGGCACTTAGCCATTAAAATGAATGCGTCTGTGGGTTCACACTTTTGAGCCTTCAGAGGTGTTGCAGCATTTTTAAATCATTTTTTAAATTTTTTAATTTTTCCAGCTTGAAATACATTTCATAGAAAAGTATATTTGGAATAATAGCCTTGGGATTTCATCCACTGACAGAATAGAGCAAAATTGCTTCTCGCACATTACTGTGTTCGATGCCAGTGCTTTTCGTCTAAAAAAAAACTAAAGCTTTTACAATATTGTTGTTGCTTTTATACATTCTTACACAGAGTATCGATTAAACAACATACTACCAAAGACTTTGCTGACAAAACAGTTCTCACATGTGTGTGCAAATACTGTAGATAGATCTAACTTTATACATGCATAGCATAATACATGCACGCAATAAAAGCACATGATTTATGCACTAAGAACCAGCAATAAGTGAATGAATGAATGTTAGTCAAGTTTTAATTTGCAGATTGGTTGCACATCTGCAAAACTATTCTTCTTCTGCCTCGTCTCAAAATGATACCTCTGTTGCATTAAAAAGCACCCATCACAAGCTAATATATTAGATCCAAGGAAAGCGTCAGGGGTTCCATTAAACACTATTCTTACCTCTATCATCAAATTAAGTAAATACATCTGCGGCACAGTTTGCTGTTTCTTTGTTCATTTTTTTGTGTCCCTTTTCTTTTTTCTTCTTCTTCTTCCTTTTTTTTTTTAGTTTTCTTCTTTGCGCCCCGATGCAAAATTACATTATGACACATTTGTGCGATCCGTTGTATTACACAGGTGACCCTCGCACCCAAACGCTCTGATGGGGCCAATAGATAATAAATGGCTGACTTGTGAAACGATAATGAAGTGGCTGTCATGCTATTGACAAGGGGATCCATCCGACGCTTCGGAGAGAAGATGCTCCACAGACCCCCTCCGCTCCCCCTCCCTCCTCCCCCCCCCCCCCCCCCCCCCCCCATCTCCTCCAACCATCCACCGCCCCGCCCCCAGCCGAGGCCCCGCGGTACGTAGATTATTACAGTGGCCTTTATAATGAGCGTATGCTTTGCCACCAGTGTGCCGTGCTCTGTAGGGAGAGGAGCTGAATTACTTTCTGGCAGCTGCAAAACAGAGGTGTAAATGAAAGGCAACAAGGATGTAAAAAGCGCTGCAGTAGCGGGGTTGTGCTGTATTGTTTTTTAAATGAATAAAATATGGATAGGATTGTTTTCTTGTTCTCCTTTGACATTTTTTATTCGACGCACAGTTTGAACTGCGGGACAGCGAGGCTGTGTGTGAGTGTGTGTGTGGGGTGTGCGTGTGTGTGTAGATGTCAGTGAGTGTGCGTGCTTGCCTGTGTGCGCTGATCTTTGTGTCTTTATGTGTAGACACCACAGTGTTGGACTGTATGAATCTGTATACATCCTAATATAAATAACACAACAGAACTAGGGTTCAGTCCATCTGGATCAGCGGAGAAGGCCACAGATATTGGAGAAAGAATTTTCCAAGCGCAAATCACAATATGTTGATCATTGTTTCATTTTCTCCATTTTGTCAATGTCAGAGGTTCTATTGTCTCATTCCCGAAGTGTCTCCATCTCGGGTCAGAAGTGGAAAATGTGTGTGAACATAGAGCCACATAATGCCTGTGTGTTTGGTGTGCATGTGCTTCGTGTATATGTGTGTTCGTAAATGTTTCGTCCACATATGCATATGTTTGTGTATGCAAGTGTATGTGTATGCATATGCATGTGTGTGTTTGTGCGAGCCTGCATGTTTTTGTGTGTGCATGTATTTGTGTGTGAGCCTGCTTGCTTGTGTGTGTGTTTGTGTGTGTGTGTGAGTGTATAAGCCTGCATGTTTGTGTGTGAGTGTATAAGCC
This sequence comes from Gadus macrocephalus, assembly GCF_031168955.1. NCBI lineage: Eukaryota > Metazoa > Chordata > Actinopteri > Gadiformes > Gadidae > Gadus > Gadus macrocephalus. Next base: position 8,353,365 of record NC_082403.1, read on the forward strand.
TGCATGTTTGTGTGTGTGTGTGTGTGTGTGTGTGTGTGTGTGTGTGTGTGTGTGTGTGTGTGTGTGTGTGTGTGTGTGTGTGTGTGTGTGTGTGTGTGTGTGTGTGTGACTGTGTGTGTGTGTGTGTGTGTGTGTGTGTGTGAGAGAGAGCATGCGTGTGTGTGTGTGTGTGTGTGTGTGTGTGTGTGTGTGTGTGTGTCTGTGAGTGTATGTGTGTCTGTGTAAGCCGGCATGTGTGTGTGTGCGTGTGTATGTGTGTGTGTGTGTGGTGGGGGGGGGGGGGGTGAGTCATGTGAATCAGCTGTGTGTGCATGAATGTCATCCCTCAGTGGAATCTGTCAATGTAGTGGAAGGGCCTTGCCGCCATGTTTCCCCCCCCCCCCTCCCACCCCCCCCCCCCCCTCCCCCCAGCCCCATATAGATTCCCTCAGATACCCCCACAGCACCACCCCACCACCCCCAGGTACTTATTAGCTATTGCGGGTTGATGATTTGCGAACAGTGTGGCAGGTGTAAATTTCACACACAATTCAGCTCTGCACACTAATCCAATTAATTTCTGAACCTGTTGTTTTTGTGTGTGCGTGTGTGCGTGTGTGTGCGTGTGCGTGTGTGTGTGTGTGTGTGTGTGTGTGTGTGTGTGTGTGTGTGTGTGTGTGTGTGTGTGTGTGTGTGTGTGTGTGTGTTTTCTCTCTTCCTTGCTGCCAGGAGAGCATTATAGGAGGTGGTGGTGGTGGGGGTGTGGGGGTGTTTATCAAGTTTTAGATCTGTTTATTTTCGAACAAATCCAGAATGTTTTATACACTCTTTACCCAAAAGTCTGGCATTAGGAATGGTCCCCTGCATCCTTTTTATCATCCTTTGAAATGCTTTATTTTTTTTTAATCTTAAATCTACATATAGATGAAATTGATGACGTGTTTTCCAAGACGCTTTGCGGATACACGGAGCCGACAGAAAAATAAATAAAATAACAATGCTCCCTCCACACACACACACACACACACACACACACACACACACACACACACACACACACACACACACACACACACACACACACAAACACACACACACACTCATGCACACACACACACACGCACACATACATCGCAATCGAAAAGGCCGCCCGAGAACAGAGAGGGGGGGGGGGGGGAGAAACGGAGGGGGAGGTAGGGGGGGGGGGGGGGGGTGTAGGGTGGGGGGTGGGGGGTGGGGTAGTGAAAAAATATTCCACTTTGAGAATGTGCAAGATCTCATGCAGTTGTCTCTCTCTCACTCACTATCCTTCCTCTCGGTCGGTGCTAAATCACACGTTAGTACAGCCAGTGGAAGTGTTGACAGTTTTACAAACAGAAATGTAAAACGCTGGTACTCAAGGGGGTCTTAGAGATAAGCGGGACGCGGTGAGGGGCTGGGGGGGTGCGGGGCGGATAGTGGACGGTGGACGGGTGTGGTTGGGGGGGTGTAGGTCTGTGCGGGGGCAGGAAATAGAAACAAACGCCGGTGCACAGAGAGCAGAGGTGGGGGGTCGGCGCAGGGGATGGGGGGGGGGGGCAGAAGTGTGCCACGTCTCAAAGCCAGCGGCAGTCTGGCTGGCTGGGGGTTATTTCCATTCTCTCGCAAGCATCGCGAGTCACACCAAAAAGACAACTTTAGCCCTGGCTGGTGTTTGGAAATTACGAGAGCCCCAACAACACACACAAACACACAAACATACGCACACACTCACCCACAAATAGACTCATGCACGTGCAGTTTTGTGATGTACCCGATTTTCAACTGGGTCTGAGTCTGTTTAGAAAATGCGTTAGAGAAAGTCGAGGACATACTTAGTTCAACCTGCCTCGCTCCAAACAGAGAACTTATAAATGTTGTTTTTTTTTGCTCATTTGTGTGTGTGTGTGTGTGTGTGTGTGTGTGTGTGTGTGTGTGTGTGGTGTGTGTGTGTGTATACGTGCATGTGCGTTTTATACATAATAGGCTAATCCTTCGTTGTCCATTCTCAAAGTGTGGCTGACACTCAAAGACTGTAGTCTGCTTCCACAAAATTGTGCCAGTATGTT
>NC_082403.1:8355530-8440252 GCF_031168955.1 Gadus macrocephalus
AGTGGAGACATACGCTTGTTCTGTTGTCTCACATCCTGGAGGAGAGACATACGGGTGCCCTGTTGTCTCACATCCTGGAGGAGAGACATACGGGTGCCCTGTTGTCTCACATCCTGGAGGAGAGACATACGGGTGCCCTGTTGTCTCACATCCTGGAGGAGAGACATACGGGTGCCCTGTTGTCTCACATCCTGGAGGAGAGACATACGGGTGTTCTGTTGTCTCACAACCTTGAAGGGAGTGGCGACGTATGGGGGCGGGGGTGGCGTGCCCTAAGCACATTGCTTTCCACTTGGTGCACAGGCGTGCCCCAAGAAACACAGCAAGAGACTGCAGAATTAAAGACTGTGATGAGTGTACCCTGGATTAGTAAAGGTGGACTGAAAATAGAAAGACCCTTTTCAATGTGTATTGGAGAGGCAGAAACAGAAACATGCAGTCGCTCCTCGTCCAAACTCGCTGGCGGTCTCCTCCTGGCGTAGAGGCACACGCACAAGTAGAAGACCAGGCTTTTGCACATAGTTTGCCAAACAACAGATTTCTGAAAGGGACTTTGGATGATTAGCACCGCGGATGGCTCCAAGACAGACTCGGCTGTTCCTGTTCCGTCCATGTCCAAGACCGGCACGTGAACCCTCCAAACCAACGCAGTCGCCCCCACCAGGCAGAACGCTGTGTCCATGTGTCTAGACCTCCACCACGTCTGACCTGTTAGCACAGAAGGACACGCAAACACTCGACAGACGACTATGGGGGGGTACAGAGCACAACAGACAGACAGACGCACACACACACACACAACACATACACACACACACACACACAGGCTCCAATCCCTTGCGTGGCATGTGGCTGGGACGTGGTGAGCTCCAAGTTCGTTTAATCGCTTTCCTTCTTTGATCGGAGACAACCGCCCCCCCTAACCACCACCACCACGCACCCACACCCCCCCCAACAAACACACACACACACACACACACACACACACACACACACACACACACACACACACACACACACACACACACACACACACACACACACACACACACACACACACACACACACACACACACACCATACACACACACACCAACCCACCCACATGCACACCTGTCAGCTGTGACGCATCTACACACCTACAAACAAGAGGAGGACCACCAGATCTCTATAGGATCTGTGTGTGTGTGTGTGTGTGTGTGTGTGTGTGTGTGTGTGTGTGTGTGTGCACGGTGCCTGACATCACCAACTGCCGAGCTATTTCCCTCTGGCAGAACTGAACTCCTCAGCTCACCTGTCCTCTCTCTCTTATCGCTAAGGGACTGTGGCTGCTTGGGTTCTTCTTTAAAAACACAAAGGTCTCGCTTTTGCACACCAGCCTCTATCGGGTCCTTTTTGATCATTGATCATCCATAATACACAAAGCAGAGATGTAGAGACGGATAGAAATATTGATAGATAGAAAGATAGAGGGAGAGCTATATATCTATACATAGAGAGAGTGGCAGACTGATAGATAGATGGATAGACAGAGTGATAGATATAGATAAATAGATAGATAGATAGATAGATAGATAGATAGATAGATAGATAGATAGATAGATAGATAGATAGATAGATAGATAGATAGATAGATAGATAGATAGACAGACAGACAGACAGACAGACAGACAGACAGACAGACAGACAGACAGACAGACAGACAGACAGACAGACAGACAGACAGACAGACAGACAGACAGACAGACAGACAGACAGACAGACAGACAGACAGACAGACAGACAGACAGACAGACAGACGGATAGATAGATGGATAGACAGATTGATAGATGGATATATAGATGGACACAGTGATAGATAGATAAATAGATGGATAGAGAGATAAATGATAGAGTGATGGATGGATAGACAGAGTGATAGATGGATACATGGATAGAAAGCCAGCCATGGACCTCTTCCATGCTATGTGGGAGTCCCTGCTGTCTCAGTGGCTGCCAGGCAGGCAGAATGCTCTCCTCTTTCGGAGAGCGCTTGGCTCCAGCGCCGTAGGAGCCCATCTGATGTGGTCCAGCACCCCGCCCTGCACCCCCTCCACCCCGCCACCTCCCCCTCCACCCAACCATCCATCCACCCATCTGACGAGCAGCTCCCCTTCCCGGGGCGCAGACGGCTGGAGGGGGAGGGGTGCGTGGGGGGGTGGGGGGACGAGGGGGGGGGGGGGGGGGCGGGGGCAGATTGTGGCCGACCATTTGCATGTAAATACGGAGAACCGGGCCGGGGTCCGGGATCAATATTGAAGGCGTCCCCTGCACACAGGTCCTTCTGTGTGTGCACATATGAGTGTGTGTGTGTGGGTGGGGACAGGCTGAGGGTGAGGGGGGTACATGTGTCTGTGTGTGTGTGTGTGTGTCTGCCCGTCCATATGTGTTGTTTACGTGCACATGGGTATGTGTGTTGAGGCTCATGTCTGTGTGTTCATGGCTTGATCCAGTACGTCTTAATTATACAGCTGCCAAATTGCAGCAAATATTTTAATACAATAGCATTCTGCGGTCGCCTAATTGCATCTAATGGTTGCTGGACGCATTCCTCTAGAGGGGGGAAGAAAAACAGAGAATCCTCCATTGCTTTTGACCCCGTTTGGTCAAGCAGTGGAACAACACGATGCATCTCAAAGTGTACCCCAGCAAAACTACTCAACAATAATGCGATCCGCTTCTGATAATAACCCGCCCATTCCCGACCGACTGAGTGCTCGGGCCGGCGGTCCCCGGAGTGGATTGAGGGGGCCTGGAAGAAAACAACACCTTTCCTTTTCCCCTCCGTTCACCCATTAAACATGTGTGGAGGGAAAGGCAGCCTCCCGGCAGCCCATGGCCCCTGGTCGCCCAGAACCCGGGACCCTCTGCTGCATGTCCCCTCCAGAAGCCCCCCTACCAGGGGATGGAAGTGTTAAAACCCGACATTCTCACTTCTGACTCACTGATTTAACCACATCGGAGGCAGCGGCCGTATCCCACAGCAGCGGCTCCAGGATACTCGGGGCCGTGTCAAATCTGTGTGTGTGCCTTGTCCACCCCCCCCCCCCCCCCCAAAGAAAAAAAGAAGGGACACAGAAAGAGGACGGAAGAGTCCCCCGGAAAGTGCAGCTTCGGAGTCGGGCCGAGCGACGTGATAAAAGCTTCCGTGTTTTCGGTGGTCGCGGCGTAACGGGGAAACGCCCGACGCCAAGGCGGACGGTGCGCTGACTCAAAGTGCGAGGCCCCCTCCTGACCCGACCCGACCCATCCTCCACCACCCTCACCCCCAGGCCGGGAGAGTGGTGTTACAGTCGGCCGTGGGGGGAAGCGGGGTCGATACGACTCTGCCACCCTCGCTCCCTTCCGCCTCAGGTTCCAGAGAGGGGGGGGGGGGGGGGGAGAGAGAGAGACGCACATTCAGTCCACGCCGTCAAACTTTTAGCACCTGCCATTTTGTTTTCCTCCGGGCCCCCTCGCGACGATCCCTCCAGTGTTTTGGAGGGCAATACGAGGGAGGTGGTCGGGAGGCAGAAGTGGGTCAGTGATGGGGGGAGGGGGGGCAAAGGTGAGATGGAGGCCAAATCACTAGCGGCCATGTTGGTGTCAAAGGGTTGCCATGTTGTGGCCCTGAGAATCGATGAAAAAATGATGCAACGTGATTTTGCGGTTGCTTCGTTTTGCTTTTAGGTTCAACTGGGACTATTCATCTGCGATGTTCAATTTTTTTATTAAATCATAGGAAAAATAACTTCAGTGTTCTTTGTTTTTAATTGCATATCCATAAATGGGTCTCCTGTTTTTTGCTTTTCAGTTTTATTTATTTTTGCAAGACATTAAGATACAAGATACAGGACAACATTTAGTTGTCAAGAACATGGACGTACCAAATGGGTAATTTAATAAATTGTATGACACACACATGATTCTTTAAATATCTGTGTTGAAACGTAATGATTGAATGCACTTTTGATAATAAGTCGCTTTTGATAAAAGTGTCAGCTTAAGAAATATAATGTTATATTTGAAGTTATAGCTGCTATATGTAGTGCCCTTACCACGAGCGCACTTCATGGGACAAAAAATCATTATAGAATACCAAAAAGATATTTTCAGGGCAATGAGTTGAGAGATAAATTTGTAAGACTTAGAAAAAAATGTACGGTGATACATGTTGTGCATATGGTAGTGAGTGCTTAGATTGCGTAGTGAGCACTTAGATTTGGGTCCAAGAGGTTTTTGACTGTGGGCCCCCCAAAGCACTCGTCTGCAAGAGGGTGAAAAGATTCAGAAAGGCTGCTCAGAAGGGCTATCGAACTCGCGGCCATGTCCATATTGGTAATGTTCTGGTTGTCTCCCTATGGGGCAAGGTGAGACTTTCTATAATGCAGTAATCCAGAAATCATGTTAGCATGCCTTTGGGGATCAAACACACTGTCTATGCCTTCAATCCTATATCTCTGAGAACCCAGCCAGGACATCTGATGTTCCCTAGATTGATCCTAACACAGTGGATTATCATTGCCCCCTGGAAGCCTCCCGTCTATCAGGCTAGCGGTGAGCTTACATGGAGACCATGATGCAATTCTAAAATAATCCGTTCCCCCATTCAGTGGATGCACAGCACACACGCGCAGACACACACACACACACACACACACACACACACACACACACACACACACACACACACACACACACACACACACACATGCACACACACGCGCACACACACACACACACACACACACACACACACACACACACACACACACACACACACACACACACACACACACACACACACACACACACACACACACACACACACACACACACACACACACACAAGCCCGTGCATGCTCAGTGTAGCGCCGGCATCATGTTGACAAGGGGGCTTATCAGATACAATGACGCCGGCCCTCTCCTATACATTCCGCCGTATTGTTAATGCAGTTTCACAAATTCAAACACGCCGTAGCCACAGAGAATTCCCCAGGGGCCCCACTCACTCTCTGGGCCGCAGAATGAGTTACATTCCCATTTCATGATAATTTACTCCAACGGAATGACATCTGAAATGGCCTAATAGGAATTTTTACATATTCTAATGCTCTCTGAGTATGGAAAAAGGAGAACGAGATGAGAACGAGAGATGGAAGCAACACCGTTGGTTCTAAAACCAAATGTGTGCCGTGTGTGTGAATGTAACTTAAAACTGTTTTCTCTAAGGATATGCCGTATAAATCAGGCAGACAACACAACAGGGACAATCACTGAAGGAGAACAGCGAAAGAGGAAAAAAAATATTGATGAAAGCAATATGCACCGCCGATGGAAATTCATGAAAGCTGTCACCTCTTATCTTTGAAGACAGCGACGGGTTGGTAACATAAGCTTCAGTGGCCACGGCCGCGGCTGCCTTGATTCAATGTTTGCAATCTCGACGACGCGGGGGGAAATATACTGTCGGACATCCCTGATTCGGCGGAGGGATAAATTCTTCGTGATAAAAACGTTGGTGAGGACGGTGATTTGCGTGAGGGTGGTAGCGGGCGAGACGGCCCGTCGGGGGGGGGGGGGGGGGGGGGGGGAGGAGGGGGGGGTCTCCTGGACCAGGCTTTTTTCTTTCCCTCTCAGAGGCTCTCTCCGCAGCTCCAGGGGTCTAGGTGGCAGGGATCCCCTAATGAGACTCGCGTTATTAATCCTCGCAATGGACCACATGAATTAACTGGCCAGCAAAGGCTCCGACAGCCACCTTGCCCCATAAAACACGGAATGTGGCCCCTTTCATCTGCGTGCTGTTGATGATCTACTCTTGACAACGATACGCTGGGACTTCCCTTCCCCTGTCGCGCGGGCCCTGGCCCGGGGCCACAGAGGGTCATCTCAGACACACTTGGACTTTTATGGGTGGTCATGGCAACATGCTGACAGGTCATAGGCGGGAGCCCCCTTTACGAGTGGAACCCCGACATCCACCTCATTTGGAATTAGTTTATTTATAGGCGTCGTGTAAATCACATTTATCTTGTTTTTTTTTTAACTTTTCTTAAAGGCTTGCAACAGAGGTTTCTTTTGGTGGTGGTTTGGGGGGGGGGGGGGGGGGGGGGGGGGAGATAAAGCCTCCGGGCCATTGAACCAAGATTCACCTCTGGGGCAGAACACGGATAGTAGTATTTTTGCTTTTACAGTTTTAACAGTTTTATAGGCAGCTTTTATTTAGATGGTTTTATGAAGATTTATTGAAATTGGTTAAGCATAGCTAGTAATACTGCCTTAGTGATCAAAAACGGCCCTTCAATTCCTCATGTTTCGCAAATGTTCTATTGTAGAATAGCGATGCAGGTGAACTGGCTGACAGTTAATATGGGCGCTGAATAAAGTGTTTCCAGCGAAACCATTGGTTAAGCATAAATCAGTTGTCTGATTACACAACCGCCGGTTAAACATCTAAAGCCTATGGAGGAAAAAATACTAATGAGGTGATGACAGCTTTGCGGCGAAACGGCTTACTTGACTTATCTTAAACTATGAAGTTATGGCTGTAAAAGGATTTGTGTATAATAGCGTGTGACTTCTGTGTAATGTTTGATGTGCTGCATGGCCTCTGATGCATGGAAGGGAGTGTGAGCTATTACTTAAAGAGAGGGAGGGAGAGAGAGAGAGAGAAAGCGAGAGAAGAGTGGGAGATATAGAACAGAGAGAGTTGAGAGAGAGAGTTCTGACTGGCAATAGGGACGGATAAGTAGCACTAGTAAGGCGAAAATAACATGGTTATATCTCTGTACAGGCTCATAAAGATAACCATAATCCACACTCTTGTATGTCTGTATTCAGTCAGTGCTTATGATATGATTTGAGTCTTCTGGATGGCATGCTAGAAGGAGGAGGCCAGTAAGGCTGTTTAACTGCTTTCTGCACACAAATCCAAGTCCTATCTAAATTTCCTCCGGGATCAATAAAGTAATCTTTAACTGTATCTATTGATACTCCTACTCATCCCTATAACTATGAGAATTGGAAGGGAAGAAAAAGTGTATGCTTACAATGTGTACAATCTCAACAAGCATGTTGTCTCAGAAGGCTTTGAGGTTTGAGAGAAGGGCGGGAGACGTCGCAGTCTTGATTGACAGCGGTTGTGCAGAGGTTGGGTCCCCTGGCGGCCCAATAACCCAATCTGCCAGCCTATTTGTGTCACCAGCCAATCTGCCTCCAGCTGTGACTCTCGCTCAGCTTCACACAGATTTGAGACTACTCTCCCCAAATTCATCTCCTCAGACTGACACACGCGCACACACACGCACACAAGCCCGAACACATGCACACACATGTGCCCCACAGGCAAACACATGCACGCACACATACACACGCACACGTATGCACACACATAGAAACACACATGCACACTAACAGAAAAATTAGCGCATAAACACGTACACACACGCATGCACACACACACACACACACACACACACACACACACACACACACACACACACACACACACACACACACACACACACACACACACACACACACACATGCCCACATTTGCACACACACACACACACACACACACACACACACACACACACACACACACACACACACACACACACACACACACACACACACACACACACACACACACACACACACACACACACAGAGACTCACACAAACATTCACACATAAACACATACACAAATACACGACACAGTATATTTGTATGGTATGCATACACATGCATACAGGCATGCAGCTTCATACCCAAACTCCAAATCCACCTCAAAAGATTCGATTGTTGACCTTTACATACATTTCTCTGTCTTAATTTGCCCGGCAAGATTTTGTCGTTGATTTCCTTCAGCAGATGCGAAACATGTATATGAATCCGAAACCACAAGTAAGCAGACCAACCGTTTAAAGAGCATGAACAAGACAGTTCGCTGACCGGTCTGTAGAGCGCAGTCTCGCGATGCCACCACTGCACACACCGCGCACATCAGAAACTCCCTCGTCTTGCATGTGTACGGTAGTGGGGTGCAGGCAGCCTAAGCGTGTGTGAGCGAATGAGTGTGACTCTGTGATTGTATGTGTGTGTGTGTGTGTGTGTGTGTGTGTGTGTGTGTGTGTGTGTGTGTGTGTGTGTGTGTGTGTGTGTGTGTGTGTGTGTGTGTGTGTGTGTGTGTCTTTGTGTGTGGGTTGTTTATTATCGCGCGCGCGCACAACATCGAGTTGTAGGAGCGTCTTTATTTCGTTTATATATTAACAATATTTATTATGATTAAATGTATAGGTGTATTTTGATTAAATTGTTGTTAGTTTTACATGATTGATTTGGCATTAAAGTAATCTCTTTATGTCTCTATTTTAGTTTTTTTACGTTTTGGTTACTGAAAGACTAAAAATTAACATTTTTCATGAGGAAAAGTATTGCCTACTATTATTATTTTTATTATTATTTTATTGTTATCATTTTTGTCAAGTACTTTAATTCGTGTCGAAACGATGTAAAAGTAGGCCACTCTAATAAGAAAAGAGGAAGATATAGACCTAACGTAGTGGACCTGTCAAGGAGGAAATACAGGCATCTATAAATAATAGGCTCTATCGAAAATAAGAACTGGAATATAATTGGAATTCGGCTACTAATTAGCTGAGAATATAGAAATATTATCTTCTGTTAACATTTTAATACCCTGAGCATTTATAGGTAGGCCTATGCCTACATTTTCAATAATTGCACTGTACATGCGTTGAGTAGGCTATCGTCATTTGCTTAAAATGAATCTGACAAAAACATATAAACATACTTTTTTATTTTTTCTTATTTTCTTTCGTTGGTTGAGTAATGATGTTAATGCAATGCTCCTTTCTGGCCTTATAATATTTATTTTATATGTAAAAAAAAAAAAAAAAAAGAAGAAGATTTGATAGGCCTATAGGCCCTACCGGCTTCCGATATTAAATTTAATTCAAAAATATATAACGGGTCCAAGTGATTTAAATTGTGATCTAAATGCCCCACAACCTGTCCTAATAATAAAATATCATAAGGTTTCAGGTTGTTCATTCTATTGGCACACCGGTCACCTGGGGTGCGGAGGTGGGCGCGTTCAGCGACATGAGGAGGCCAATTAGAAAGTTCCACATTCCTTGTCGGAAGTCTTGCACATGTGTTGTCTAATTGCGTCGCTGCATGAACATCTGATCATTGTATGTGACGGCACCGAAAAGGCTGAACTATGCTACTGGTTTTGTTTCTTTTTTAAGTTTTACGTTTTAATTTATCTACTAATTATGTAGGATTGATTAAATCTTCCGAGAATCCTATTTATCTGAAACATTTTAATGGACTTGCTTTGTGGATTTCAATCTGTAAATAAATGTAGACTAAACACTTGCTCTCGAAATGCCTGTCCAGGATCGGGGTAAGTCTGACGTCCTTCTTATAAAACATGTGTAATTTAGTGCTATGTCGATAAGGCAAGTGCATTTAGTTCGACTAATTGATTGGGAGAAATATGACCATTGGACGTGCAGAGGACTGGAACCAATTCCAAGGATTCAGAAAGCTCCTCCCATGTCGCTTGCAGCGAGTCGTGGGTGTGTGTGACTGAGCGTGTGTGTGTGAGAGTGTCTGTGTGTTGAGAACAGCGTCTTATAAGAGCCATTGAACCACCCCTGACCAGATCATAATCGGAGTTGCACATCTCTGGGTGAGGAAGAGAAGGCCAAGTCCTGAAGTGAGGAGCAGGAACGGGAGGACGCGCACCGCAGATCTACCAACCGAGGCGACACTCGTACAGTGTCGCTCCTGGGCTTATACTCACTTTTGGGGTCCCGAGTCTTTTTTTGGTTACTCCAAAGGTTAAACGATGCAGTTGGAGAACATCCTTCCTAGCTCGAGCATCAACTTACCCAAGACGTTTTATAACCTCTCGTCGTCCGACAGCGCCAATAACAGCCCCGGCTCCTCACAGATCGAGTATCAAGAAGTGGAGCGAACCGAGACGGAATCCACGAACGCCCCGAAGAAGTACCTGAGCGGAGCGGGGATGATGGGAGAGGGGGAAGGGGACACTTTCTCTGGGACTAAGACCGCCCCCGATGGGAGGAAAGGCTCTCCGGTTCTCGGTGGTGTTGGTGTTGGTGTTGCAGAGGACGACCTGGCAAGTGGCCGGCGATACAACATAGACGATCTGGGCTCCGACAGATACTTTATCTCGTCCTCTCAGGCTGGTTCCGACATGGCCAACCCGTGCTCCCTGTTCCCCTACGCGGGACAGACCGGCTCGGTGTACAGCGCCTCCAACGGCTCCAGGTATTCGGCGTCTCTGCACTACGGATCCGTGCTGCCCCCCGCGGGCTTCTCGTCCTCTGTGTGCTCCAGTCGCAGCCAGTTTGCCGGCGGAGGATACCAGTTCGGCCAGGGTCCGGGCTGTCTGTACCCTTCTTACCCAGCGACGGGATCCAGCATCGGCTCCATGTCGCTGCCCGGGTCCGCGGCCGGAGCCAGGGCGCAGGTTTATCTGTGCAACCGGCCCCTCTGGCTCAAGTTTCACCGGCACCAGACGGAGATGATCATCACCAAACAGGGGCGGTGAGTTTGCATTCCTCCTCCAACCGAGTTCATTTGAAATGATTGAAGGACTTTTAAATAACTGTTTGCCTTATATGAGGTTTATGAGCAGTAGGCCTAGTTGAGTATGACAAGCGTACGAGTATAGGAAGTTTTACGCAGCATTGTCTAGGCCTGTAAATATTGTGTTTCAAAATATTTAAACATGAAAAACGTGGCCAGCTTTGAAATTTGTATTTAATGTTGCATGCAAGTGGTTTTAAGCTGCGTTATTTTTGTAGTAGGCCTATCACCAGAACTGTTGTGATGGAAGTTACTCTCTTGTGTTTCCAGGCGAATGTTCCCATTCCTCAGTTTTAACATCACCGGGCTCAACCTGACAGCTCATTACAACGTGTTTGTAGAAGTCATCCTGGCAGACCCCAATCACTGGCGCTTTCAGGGAGGCAAATGGGTCACCTGTGGGAAAGCGGACAATAATATGCAGGGTGAGTTCAGAAAGTGATCTGAACATTGTGTTCACAAACAGTGTTTAATCATGCTCGTTGTCGTCAGTTAAAAAAAATATTAAGCCGAAGGAGTATATATTTTATGTACATTTATTGTATTTTTTTTATCTGATGGGTGATCTGATTTGTGCTTGAAAGTACATGCATCACAAAAGCATTTGACGCGTAATTAAAATTTGAATATGTGTGTGTGTTTATATTTATCGTACAGACAATAATGAAAATGCTAATAAATCCTATCGCAAGCCAATATGATTTAATAATTAAAAAGTACATTAACTTGAGGCCTATTAATAAAAATCTATAGGCCTATATTTTGTTTTTTTTACGGGAACTGTCATAGGAATGTTTTGCACTTAACACTTCTGTATACACTTTTATTGCACTCCTATGTAGGGGTCATCTTTGGTCATCTTCATTCTTTTTATTTGTTTCAATCCCTGATTTCTTTTTTTTCAGGGAACAAGATGTACGTCCACCCCGAATCCCCCAATACCGGTGCGCACTGGATGAGACAAGAAATCTCATTTGGCAAACTGAAGCTGACCAACAACAAGGGTGCCAACAATAATAACACACAGGTATTTCATTTCGTTTGGATGATAAAATGCTCTTTAAAAAGGAATGGGCCTTTTAATATTTGTATTCATATTTTAGAATGCATTAGGCCCTATAACGTTTTTATTTTATTTTAGATAATATAGCATTTAAAAGTTGGTGGACCTGCTTTATTATTTTTTATTTATTAAGTGAAATGTAAAAATCAAAAAGGTCTATAGCAATAATCATTACATGAAAGAAAAGGAAAAAAAGGTTCCGTTATTTCAATTAATTAAAATCGATCTCTTCTCTCCCCAGATGATCGTGCTACAGTCCCTCCACAAGTACCAGCCCCGACTGCACATCGTGGAGGTGACCGAGGAGGGCGTGGAGGACATGAGCAACGAGGCCAAGACACAGACCTTCACCTTTCCGGAGAACCAGTTCATCGCCGTGACCGCCTACCAAAACACAGACGTAAGACTGAACCTGAGTTGCAATGCACAGCCATGGGGCTCATTTGAACCACAAGTGTCCACCTGGAGTGACTCTAAACCTACCCAGCATATCCCTGCTCTATTGTAATCATGGCTTTCATGTTTACGTTTATATTTATGTATATATTTGTCTTACTTTGCAGATCACACAACTGAAGATAGACCACAACCCCTTCGCGAAAGGTTTCCGGGACAATTATGACTCGTGAGTTTCATATTATTACTGCCTGCTTGCACACAAAGGGTGTTTTTTTTTTTTTTGCAGTACACAATATCTTATCGTTTTGCCTTCCTTTTCGCACCGATTTATCTTGTCCTCCCTTTTTCTTCGCTTTTCAAGCAGGATGTACACGGCCCCGGAGAGCGACAGGTTGACCCCGTCCCCCACCGACTCGCCGCGCTCCCACCAGATCGTCCCGGGCGCCCGCTACGCCATGCAGCCCTTCTTCCAGGACCAGTTCGTCAACCAGCTGCCGCAGAACCGCTTCTACGCCAGCGAGCGCGCCGTGCCACAGACCAACAGCATCCTGTCCCCGCAGGGTGAGGACGCGGGCGCCGGCGCCTCCGCGCAGCGCTGGTTCGTCACGCCCATGCAACAGGCGGGCTCCAACAAACTGGACCTGTCCTATGAGAACGACTACTCCGCCGGCAGCCTGCTGTCGTACGGCATCAAGCCGCTGCCCCTGCAGACGTCCCACGCCCTCAGCTACTACCCCGACTCGGCCTTCGCCTCCATGGCGGCGGGCTGGGGCAGCCGCAGCACTTACCAGCGCAAGGTGACCACGGGCCTGCCCTGGTCCCCGCGGCCCAGCCCCCCCGCCTTCCCCGAGGAGCAGCTGGGTGCCCCCACGAAGGACAAGCTGCCGGAGGAGAGCGCGCCGCCGTCGTCGGCCTCGAACTGGCTGGAGACGTCGCACTCGCTGAAGTCTGTGGACTCGACGGACTCTGGGGTGTACTCCATGGTCTGCAAGAGGCGCCGGATGTCCCCCGGGGGCTCCAGCACGGAGAACTCCCCGAGCATTAAGTGCGAGGACTTGACCACGGACGAGTACAACAAGGACAACCCGAAAGGCATGGGCTACTATGCGTTCTACACGAGCCCCTAAATAAGACTGTTGTGTACCGAACCAGAATTATAGGCTAAAGCATTTCTTTTTTTTAATTTTTTTTTTTTAATTTTTTATCCCTGATACCGTTACTTCCCTTGTTTTCCCTCAAAGCAAAAAGCACATGGTTATTTTCCCAGGCCAGATCCCCCATACCTGAACCCAATTTAGTTTTATTCTGTTTCGAAGCATGCGACTCCCCCTCCCTTTCTCCCGCACAGGCACACACACCCCTTTTATTTAATTTTTTACAACTGTAATTTTTGTTATTTCTTTATTTAAATTAAGGCTATTTAAAGGTCCTTTTTGATGTACAGTATTTGTGCACTTTAGAATGTGATGTATCTTGTACAAAGTGTCTTCATGGAGGTGGTATAAAATGGGTAATAAACAGCTTTTCATAAAGCATTATCCAAATGTGTTTGGATGTACGCTGTTGTTGTAGTTTTTTATTGATTTAATATTTGTACCAAGGATATAAACAACTTCTACATACTCTGCCCATTTGAAATGAGGCCTTTTTTCGGCCCTCAGGTGTATGACATGGCATCATGTTTATAAAATCAGGGCTCTTAAGGCTTTTCTACGTCTGCACAATAATACACAAAGGAAAGACATTTTCCTAATAATATTAACCTTACGTGTTATGATGAATCACTCAAAGCCAACGTGCCTTCTAAAATACAAGTCTAGAAACTAAAGGCGACCACATCCAACCACAACAAACCAAGGGAAAAGTCAGATCCATTCAACAACCACTTTCAGCCGATAGGTCGACGGCTCAACACGTTGTACGCTAAACGGCGCCGTGCGTACGACAGGCGTCGGCCAAAGGCGTTGACCTTTTAAGCCTCGTAGCCTCAGACAACTGGTTTCATCATTCAGAGTGAAACGCAGCAAACGGTCCCTGTGTAAATGGACTTCTAAATAGGCTCGCTCCAGAATCCTAATTAATTCTGTTGTCGTCGTTGACAAAGTGGGAGAGTCAGACTAGAACTCCAATCAACACCTCCTAACAAGGTAGAGCGCCTGCTTGGCCGGGGCCTCTGCAGGGGAGCTGTACCAAATGCTACACAGGGACTTTAGCAGATAACACAGAAGAAAGGAGAGAAGCACACCGTTTGCTCTTGTTGAAGTGAAGGCTCATCATGGTACTTTGACTTGTGCTCATTGGTGGGGGGTTCATGTTTACCACAACAGCCGTGATTGTGTCCGAGTGGTCTACCACAGCTGAAAGTTCACAGCGACCTTTATATCCATACAGGTTTTTCTCATTGAGCAGCTCTTTTTCAAGAGGGACTTGATTGGTAGCATCCCACATTTACAACCCCCTGTAAAACAGCCATACACAATAAATACAGGCTAATACGCATGTTTAGTATTGACAGATACAACGGATTGAAGCTTGAAGCCATTTAAATCAGTACACTAGTCAGTAGAGCTCAAAGAAACCTCCCATCAAAATACTGTTGATACTGAAAATTTCAAATTTGAAACGTGTTACTCTGACGCGTTCTTAAAAGGGCTATGTGAGCGGTGTGAGGTTTTGCACTTTAAAAGGAAACCTATTATTCAATAAACATGTGACACGTACAAAACTTCTATACATGCATTTCCTTAAAATGTTTGTTGCGATATTACCAAGCCACAGTTGATTCCAGGCTCATAACTTAGATCAATATGAATGAATACGAGCATAATTATTATTCATGCAATAGAAATAAATGCATTTACATTTATCCCGATCAATAAAAGTATTAACTTCTACATTATTTTTTCGCACAATTCGAGCCCAAACCCTTTTTTTCACACTACTGGGACAACCATGCCCCGACCACATCACTGATGCACTCACCAGAGTCACCACACCAGTATCGCCCCATGAATACCAGGTATGCCATGAAGGCCCTACCCCCTATACCCCCTACCTGCTCCATCAAGTCAGGAGAACCATTCCTGATCCCATATACTCCCGGCTGCTCTGGTATCAGAGCGGGGCAGCAATGTTTGTGCATCACCCGCCATAATAACGGTCGTAGACCTCCATACCCTTCTGTCGTCGCGCTGTGGGCAGGGGGGGAGGGGGGGTTGAACCAGTAACTCCTTTGTAGAGGACTACATCTCTAGGGGACGGGACAGGGGAAATATTGACAGATCACGATGTTACACAGCAATGTACACACAGCGCCAAGCTGGAGATAGATTTATATGAACCCACGCTTTCATCCCACGTAGAGGCTTGTGTGTGTTTGGGGGGGGGGGGACTATGAGACAAATGGTCTCTTCTTTTGTTGAGATGGAGGCCTCACCGCAGCATACGCAGATCTGAGACGGTAGGCAAGGCCCTGCATGGCGATCATGTGCACTATGGATCGCTTGTCCTCGCAACGAGAGGCCCGTTCCTGGGAGGCTGCAACATCTTCCAACTGCAGCAACAGGTCGATATGGAGACAGGCCGTTCCTCTAACCGTTCATGCAAGAGGTGCAGCAATCAATAGACACCTCCCCAGCATGCTGCGGTACAAACCCAGGGCCATGTCGACTTGATAGGACGCATCATGCATATGTAAGGTCGAGGCTTGTTGCCTCAAAGTGAACAATTGACCCGGGTGCTGCTGTCTGTGTTAACATTCTCCTCTCTGGATACAGTCTCAGTGGTGAATTTACTAGCAGTATGCTAGGGAAGTCTAGAACCTAGAGGCTTCCACTGAAGGGCCTTGAGATGGTGGGAGGGTGGGGGGGGGGGGGGGGGGGTTAGAATACAGCTTGATGTCAAGTTTACAAAAACGTTAAACACACTTAATTATGCAATTCAATTCTGTAACATCTGTACCTTTCTCCCTGTATCTATTTTTCTTTGTTTTTTCACACAATACTGATTATATTTTCCATTTTGAGTCAATGTGCATGTGTGTTGTGTATGCGTGTTTCCTTGCATGCAAGTGTGTGTTTGTGTGTTTTGTGTGTGAGTATGTCATGTGCGAGTGCATGTGGGGGTTTGCATGTGTGTGTGTGTGTGTGTGTGTGTGTGTGTGTGTGTGTGTGTGTGTGTGCGTGTGTGTGTGTGTGTGTGCGTGTGCGTGTGAGTGTGTGTGTGAGAGGGGCGTGTGTGACAGTGTGCGTGTGTGTGCGTGTGTGTGTATGCCTGTGTGCGTGTGTGAACGTACTTGTCTCCCTGCCCTTCCCTTAAGCTCTGTGTTGATGACCGAGCGAAGAAGCTAAGAAAGGTTAAGGAGGAGGCAGTGGAGACGCTGCAGCCAAGGAGGGCTGACATTCAAACGCAGATGGGAGGCCCGGGGCTACTTCCTCACCTTCAGTCACACACTATCACTGCTCTCACTGGCAAATACAGCCACAGGCAGACATCTTTTCTTTCTGGGTCAAGATTTTAAACCATCCCCCCCACCCCCCCTTCATAAAAAATATATTAAAAAAGAACAAAATGACAGGCTCGGGTGAGTTAGTGGCTACATTATGGTTCCTATGTTTTCTCTTCACACTGTACTTCCTCTTTTGACGCGTAGATAAATGTCAACCGATCCGTGTGTTTAAAACGGGCGGCGGGCAAAGCGCCATTCTGTTGCTCTGTTGCTCGGTTGTCAAGAATAGGCTGGAACGGAAGTCACGCTTTGGTTTGGGTGTCTCTAACTCAGATCGACAGTCGGTAAGAGAATTGTGCAGAGCCTCATAAAGCCTGCACGCATTTACACACTCAAAGGCCATCAAAAACACGGCAGCCCCACTTATTGTTGTCGTTGTTATGTTGTGTGGTGGCTGGTTTCACGTGGGTACTAACAGAGATGTGAACTTGTTCAATAGTTGAACAAAAAGTAATAATTGACAGTTTTGTAATCCTTTCCCATTTACATACTAGATCATTGTTTTTTTTTAAATATCATTTTGTAAGTATTTAATGTGAAGTGTGATATGCATTGCATCACTGATGAGAGGATTCCCTGCTATGATGCATCATTGCGCCTGTTATCATCAAAGGTATTCAAAGGTGGTTTGAATCAAATATAAACAATTGTTTTCCAAAGTTAACAATATGTTCAGCATCCCAAGCTAAGCCAGGAGCTTAATTAACCTTGGGTAGTTACAGAGGCCACAGATACGGCCTGCATCTTCAGCAGGGCCTCAGAGGGAGAACCTGTTGTAAACCAATGGTCCGTCTCAATGCCTCTCCTTAATGCTTGATCCAGGCTTTAGGACTTGAGCTAGGAGACCCTGCCGTTCCCTGATAACAGAGCAATGTGGAATAGGGCCCCTACGGGATTTTAGGGACCTTGTGGAACAGCTTCAGCTATTCGACAGTTGAAACATATAGAGGAAATATTTCTGGAGCCAAAACAGGAAGTGTGGGATGATGATAGAGGGATGATCTAAAATGTAAATCAAGCCCAGGTGTCAAGGTGTAGCTCAGGCCTCTCTGGAGTCAGCCTTGACCCCGGGACCATGTGGGACCCATGGCATGAGGGACAGACCACAGACAACCCCCCCTCCAACCCCTCAGCCTACACACACAAACACACACTCACTCACACACACACACACACACACACACACACACACACACACACACACACACACACACACACACACACACACACACACACACACACACACACACACACACGTACAGACACACAACTCGGCATAGCTCTGCGGTGCGTTACTAATGTCCGAGGCCGAGACACAGTATCCCGCGGCTAAGCTGCACTTAACAGTTGCATTGATTTCAAGACCCTCTGGGGTAGGAGGGGGTTTGGGGCAATGGGATTCACCTCTACATGCTTAAACCCATTGCCCCTCCCTCATCCACCACCGCCCCATTTCCCCCTGTGCAGAGTTTGGTACAGTACACCCGTCTCATCATGAACACACACACACACGGACACGCACCCTAAAGCGAGTAAGGGAGTCTCTGGGGATGTTCGAGGGGGCTCAGGACCACCAGACCCCCACCAGACCTTGTTGCGGTTCAAGCAGGGGGGTTTTGCGGGTGGAAAATGGCTGTGGGGGCGGTCATCTGGAAATGACCTGTGGTCAAAATCGATGCATTGGCACTTTGGAGGAGTGCTGCGACAGATTTGGGAATTTCACATTCCCGTTGATTTTACCCTGGGACCTTTCGGAGAGCAAGAGGAAAAATAAAATACATAACCGCAAGAAGAAGGGTAGAGAATGGGTTCCCTTCGACTTTGTCACAAAGCCAGGTGTTAGTCAATATCCATACGGTGGGCCCCCGGAGGCACACGTTGCGGCTGTGCTGACGCACCGACGCTCTCCCTTTCTTACTTTGAAGTGACTCCTTCCTTGCACTTGTTTGCAACTTGTGACTCATCCAGCAGCTGTAGCCTACGGTAGCGGATGCCTGCTGCAGGATCGCTATTCTTCTGCACCATGCTTCTCTGTGTGCTAATGGGATCTCTGCGTCTTTAAGACTCGGGGTACAATTAAGAGGTGACAGTTTGATCTCCCACCTAGAAGTTCTATTTCAGCTCAGCCGCGTGATTATGCCCAGGAGGGGGTTGGGCTATTTAAAGAAAGATGGCTATTAACTCATTTTAGAAAACTCTTTAGAAAACTATTTTGCAACATACATGTATCCCGCTCTCTCTCTTTTACTCTCTGTTCTCTCTGTTACGTATGTCTGTGTATATTTATGTATATTCTTCTGCACCTATATATATATGTATATATATATACATATATATATCTCTATATATAGAGAGAGATATATATATTGCTCTTGTCTGGCCATTTGCTCGTGTACACTCAGGACGACACCACACAGTATCACACACACACACACACACACATACCTCACACACACAAACATACACACACGCACACACACACACACACACACACACACACACACACACACACACACACACACACACACACACACACACACACACACACACACACACACACACACACACACACACACACACACACACACACGCACACACACACACACGCAAATCAAAACTAATCACCAAAGCAGGATCACTGATTAACAACATGCAAGTATTTCGAAGTCGTAGGACAGTAGAATTGAAGGAAACACACAAGTACACTGGAACAACGTGTCAACATACACAGACCTGAGCCTATAGGTTGAAATGTATGCGTTCCTAAAATGCAATATGAGCAAAGTTGTATATTTGTTCGAAACTTTTTCCCGACCATCTAGTAAAAGCTTTAGAGAAACCTGATCATTTAAGTCAATGTAACAAACTAGTTTGGGATGCCTAAAAATTATCTAGGAAAATGGATAAAGACTATATCGCCATCTGCTGGTATGTAATGATCATTACATAGTCGGCATGGATCATTTTGTGGTAAACTAGAGCCACTTCTTGATAATAGTGAGACTTTCTTGTTGGCTAAGTAATTGATCTTGCGCGTGTAACTGTGTTTTATTCTAGTGCCATTGTTTTAATTTATCAGTGGACAATTAAGCTCTATAGCGCGTTAAACATTCCCAACACTGTACGTTAGTTACGAGAAAAAAAAGCCCGCTTGAGAGATTTACTGACAAAGACTTTGCCCCGCCCACTCAGTGGTCCTTCGCTTTAATTGGCCTTCGTTAGAACATTTGGCAAGTGTATTGGTCGAAAGACGCTGTCAATCAATTGTAGGACGTCCCCTCTGATAACTTTACAACCACAAACGGACTCTCGACGAGGGAGAGACAGTCGGTACCCCGTCCCCGACTCATGACCTGGTAGAAAGAGGCAAAAGGCAACAGGTGAAATGGAAGAACACACGGAGCAAATGCGGCCCCTGCTTAGAAGCGTAAGTACCCGTCCAAGCCCAGGACTTCGTACAAATAGTATACACACTCTTATGCGGTAGTTTAGCATCTTCCTGCCCAACAACCGCTGAGCAGGGGGATGCTGGAGACCCAGACTGAGCACCCGGCCACTGCTATTGTTAGCTGGCTCTTTACTTTTAACACGTGGCGAAGCCAATGTTTTCTAGTCCTAAAAGCAAAGTTATGTATCTGTATACCTACAGTTGGTGTCAGCTCCGTCCTTTTTAAAAGGAAAAATGTGCTTGTTGTGCACACAGCATTGTAGGTCTCGGTCCTGCTAGCTAATGGAGTAGCCGCCGCGAGTCCACCGCATAGTCAGTAACGTTCAATAACGTTATCGCCTCCAAAGCCGTCTAGATAACGACTGCATCGTGAAAACCACTGGATGTTTCCCCCACGTTAAACTTAAACCTAAACATGCATGTCAGTATTCATGGTGATAAAGGATGCGGAGTTGGTCTGTTTTTCTCTCCCCGTAAATGAAGGTAACGTTATAGGACCTTTTTATTGATTTATTCTTATTTCTTGTCACTGAGGAAAAGTCTGCGTTAGTGGGTCGTTATGTCTCGGGTTAACAGTTGTATTTGTGAGTTAAACTATTGTTTACAAATGCTGTATGACTATAATAACATCGGAAACTACTTGTGACATTTCCAAGTGAGGACTTGCTGCACATTGGACTGTTAAGCTTGTCCAACGATAGAGAATACAGAGACCAACAGCTTTATTTGAACGTCTTGGGGACCGTGTCAGATGTAAACAGAAAACGTTTTCAACTGCGAGGTATACAATCATTATTTGTTCACCTCTTACTTCACATTATGATCCGATGATTTATGGGGAACTACGAAGGGGAGGGGGTTAAACAAAGAGTAACATAATAAACCATCTTCCGTCTGAACCAAGGTAAAATGCCATATTT
This sequence comes from Gadus macrocephalus, assembly GCF_031168955.1. Taxonomy (NCBI): domain Eukaryota; kingdom Metazoa; phylum Chordata; class Actinopteri; order Gadiformes; family Gadidae; genus Gadus; species Gadus macrocephalus. The sequence goes on from NC_082403.1 coordinate 8,376,537, forward strand.
CTGTTCATTCGTATTGTATACTAGTTGCAAAGTAAGCATTTCAGCTCTCAATCTCTTCAGAGGAGACAATAGAAGAATCACCTGTTGGATGCCCAATCAACTTTCATGGACCAACCTTTATCCCAAAGAAAGCACCAACTGTCCATTAACAATCCTGATCTTTTGAAATAAGACATTTTCTTGCTGGAAAGGATCATCTTGCAGTTTTACAATGTGTTGGAACTGTATAATTGTCCTTGTTTTATTTTTTTTGCCCGCCATTTTATTTATTTTAACAAAAAATATTTTTTGGGCAACACACCACGTTCAAATTACTGTCCTACTCGGCTCTCCTCCGGGTTAAACCAAGAAATGATCATATACCTCATCAACAATTTTTTTTTTTTTGTGTCCATCATATTGTTGTTCTTTGACGACAAACTTGTATGTCTGCTCCATAGAGCCTTTCTCTAGCCCCGGGCAATTGTCATATACTTCATGTGTTCGTTCATTGTTTGTCTGGCATCTGATTGCTCAACTCCTCCGTTCTTTAATAGGTGACCTTGTAGGTGGAAAAACCACCCTGTATTATTTAAACTTGATCTCTAGTGTCAATATGTTCTACACATAATCATTATGCCAATTGTATTCACCACGTCTTCCAATGCTTAGCACATTTCAGCAAAACTGCGAGGCGACCATTTCCTTTCCGATAGTATTCATTATATTTGCATTGCATAACGGATTAATATTGATTTTACATTAGATAAATACACCAGCTTTGTTACAAATGTAAAATTTGTTCAAGGCAATTTTATGCAAACTCTATTTAATCAGGGTATGCTCTTTGTTTTTGTTTTTTCCTTATTTTTAAGGAGAGTATTGCTACATACCAGTCCCAGAACACCCTGAACATTGGGATATTGTGCAAATTCCATAAAGAGCCAGTCCCCCCCAACCAACTCACCCTGCCAACCTGGAAAGAGTGTCTGAGATTATGCTTCAATAACATAACATTTATAAATCTTTGATAGCACATTTTTAAGGCTTCCAGATCTCTTTATAGAAATCTCATGATAATAACACTTGGCTAAGGCAAAAATGCAAGAAACTAGTATTGGCACGTTTTCACCAGTCACATCTCTCCACACTGAGAATTAAAAAAAGAACAGCAAACTCTGTGATTCACAATTTCAATTGCCACTCTTCTCCCAATTACCACCTTTTTTTTGTCTGTCCCTTAAGCTTACATCATTCACACCCTGACCGCTGTTTACTAATGGTACCAACTTGGCTCAACAGTTGGTAGTTTTCCTTTGCCATGGGATTTCACCCTTAGATGCCTGCCAGCCAGAAGAAGCACCGTGCCAGAAAGCTTTTTGTGTCCCGCTGTCAAACAGCACTAATGCCTGAACTAGAGAATCGGTTCAGCGTGTGCAGAGTTGTTGAACCTATTAAAGGTTCATGGCTTGGCTATTAAATGCTTAGTGATTGGCTACTACTGCCAGTAAAACGTGAGTGATTTGTTGGATCCAAGCAGGGCACGATTTGGAATTTGATGCGTTTTCCTGGGCCTGGAACAAAATTTAGGCGTACGAGTTACACAGGTGGCTGTACAATACCATGCTGGTCTCCTGTATGTGTGTATTTCCAAAAGGGAGGGTCTCGGGGCATAATTACGTTAAGGTCCTCTCACCAGAGGATTTGAATTGTCCATGGCCGACAAGGCCCCTTCGGCTTCGAATAGTTTTTTTGCCATTTACCTAGTGCCATCATCCAAAAATGGTGGAAATGATCAAGACACCCTGTCTGTTGAACCAAGGTTACCCAGCCAACTGAAGGTTGGAATCCTAGATGTTTACCTTTTAAACAATGTACAATTCATACAGACATCTGGCTTAATGTGTTGTACACAATGGGAGTCTATTTGTTAATATTCTTGTAATGCAAACCACCCTCTGTGGAATGAAGTGTACTTTCACCAAGTAGGCTAAGGGCCAGCAAAACTGCTCTGTGCTGAACAGAGATCCATAAGCTCATTCTCTTTGGAGGCAATGCATTGCCAAAGAAAAGGAGCAAATACACCACCAAGTAAACAAGACGTCAAGAAAATCCAAAGTTTTTTTCTTTCATATATATATAAATGCAATACAATGGCCTTTATTCGTACTTGATGCCAAATAGTGTTCTAGTAGTGGGTTGGGGAGTGTCAAATATTTTCATACAGCTACTCTAATCAGCAGTTGTATGCTCAGATCGGTTTTGCATATTACGACACCTTAGTGTGACATGTGCGGTAGTAAAATAGGTTGGTAATATTCTATTTTTTTGCTTCAGTTTCCTTGCCTCTTTGGCCTCTTTGTATAAATAGTTGTATGTTCATCTCATACATGCATCAGATGTGTTTTTAAATGTGGTTAATGCGATAGCAAACCTGATTCATATTCTCAAAGCCAAATCTTCTACGTATAAACACCAGTTTTAGAATTGGATAATGCCTCACTGTTATGCCCCTATGTAACATCACTGATAATAACCCTAATAGGCTAGTTGTTTTCATTGTATGGCCATTATACATCTTTCTTGGCCAATTACACCTAGAGGTTAGGGCAGCAAATCCTTAGCTGTTATATTAGTGTCACTGGTCGGACAGAGAGGGCAAAAGTGTGGGTTCCCTTTTGCTTCAGAGCTTTCCCTGTTTTCTGAGTATTGGTATTGCGTAACACTGGATTAGTAATGTTTATCCAATTAAAGGGCTAACCTTTTGAACCGCGGTCAGGGCCATAAGCCTTGCATGTTGACTGGATGATTGGCTTTGTGAAGTTATATGATATGTGTGTCCAGATTCAACATTTCCATGATCTTTTTACCTGCTGATCTGCATACCATTTTTATTCTAATGCCCATATGTTATGCATGTAAAATGATTATTATTTAACTATCTTAAATGGTCTTGGTCAATCACCTTGCTTACTAACCTAATCAATATATTATGTTGACATGTTATACGAACACACTTTGCAAACTATGGCATCTAAAGCCCAGTTCAGACCAAAGATTCACTTTGCAACGGCTTGCAACTCGCAACTCCTTGCGACTCCTTGCGACGAGACGGGCTGCGACGTTCTAAAACTGGGCTGTTCACCCTGGCTGCAACGGGCTGCGACACTAGGCGGTTTCCCTAGCAACTGTGAACGCTCTGGCAAAGCTGAGAGCCGCAACAGCATCATTTGCGTAGATTAGATTAGATTTGGTAGGTTTGCGATTAGTTAGGTTTGCAATTAGTTTTATTTATTTTTTGCTTGAGAGTAGGCTAGAGTTACTGTGTTTTGTCATTCTCCGGATATCGGATATTTCAATCTGATATTTTTATGCTGGAGTGGACAGTACGGTACCGGGACGGAGTAAGGCCGTGACGTACAAGTTGTTCTGTGCTGTGATTGGCTGAAGAGAAATAGTTAAATCGCCGCGTTCTAAAACTGGACCTTGCGATTTGACATGTTCAATCTCTGGCGACTCCTTACAACTCCTTGCAACGACCCGTTCACACCGCCCCTGCGACGTTCTAAAACAGTCTTGTTGCAAGCCGTTGCAAGGTGAATCTTTGGTGTGAACTGGGCTTTAGAGACAACAAAATTATGATTTGATGGAACTTATGCTGTATCTGTTTGCTTTAAATGTTTTTCTTAGGATCCTAATGTCAACTCAAGATTATTTGAGGATTACTGTAATTATTTGTGGCGCATTCTCACAATCCCACAAGCGCATATCCTTTGGAAAGGCTAATAATCTTGCTATCTTGGGCTCCATTTGACTCCCACCTGCGTTGTTTAAATAAAAGCCTAAACCGTCTTTACCCGAGTAATCCAATTATCTCTGATAAATAGGCTTAGACTCCAGTCTCTGGAGTTGTCTTCCTTCACTCTGGACAACAGTCCAAACCACAACTTCTGATCCAGTACAGTCACGCAGATCCTGTGGAGCTGGGATCTTAGGAACCAGCCAAGAGCTTAGTACCTAGTAGTGCATTGTCCTGCTGCTACTACCTTTGCTTATCATTGGAATGACCCCAGAAACGCTTACTCTGTTGTCCTTTGCCCTTTTTTTATTAAGTTACGGCCCTAAACACATTATATCCATTGATCATCGGAGGGCGCAGAATGCAGAATTATCAGTAGTTTTAATGGTGTAGCCTTCATTCAGATTTGCATATAGTTTTTTACAACATGGCAGTGGTTCAGACAATTTTAGTTTTAACAGAAGTTTAACAAGCTTCCTTGCTTAACTTCCTACTCGTCTGGTTTCTAGTCGTTTTTGCTGAATGTAGTTTCAGCCATTAGATGGCACCCCACTCATTCACATCTTTTTAGAATATGAATCCTCATGCTAGTCAAGGCAGTCATTTATTGCTGGGTTTCTAAGATCTTTAAATACCTAGTAGCGGGCAAATACCAAGTAGCATCGCTTACAGGGTTAAGTTTGTGCATCAATATAGTCTTGTACTCATGGATGGACACGAAAAGTGATTCCCAAACACATTGTCATGCCTTGTGCTGAAGCAAACAAATATGTATCTCTCCTTTGTTCAGTTGGAGGAGGCGGGTTTTGGGGTATTGTGTGCTCCTCTGTGCAAACAGATGACCTTCCCCTGCTCATATATGAGCACAGAGGGTAGTCGGAGCCCTCCGGTGAATTAGAAGGTGATGAAAGCCATCGGTGACCTTGAGCCTGTGCGATAGTGAATTCATCCCCCACCCCACCCACCCCTGCCCAAAACACTGCACTCGGGCCTATTCCCCACTATTTCTATTTGTGACGGTGGGTGTGTTGGTGTGGGAGGGCTATATGTGACCTGAATACCTTGATGGGTGAGCGGTTAATGTGTCCTGTGTTCGAGTGTGTGCGTCCTCTGTGGGTCTTGTGTTTGTGCTCCTTGGCGGCGTGAATAAAACATTCATGGCTGCAGTCTTCGGATTGGCTGAAAAGCGAGCGGATGCCTGTCAGGGTGGAGTGTAGCAAGTCTCTCTCTCTCGCTCTCGCTCTCGCTCTCTCTCGCTCTCTCTCTCTCCCACCCCCCCTTTCTCTCTCTCTCTCTCGCTCTCTCTCTCTCCCACCCCCCCTTTCTCTCTCTCTCTCGCTCTCTCTCTCTCCCACCCCCCCTTTCTCTCTCTCTCTCTCGCTCTCTCTCTCCCACCCCCCCTTTCTCGCTCTCTCTCTCTCTCTCTCTCTCCCACCCCCCCTTTCTCGCTCTATTTCTGAGTATAAACAGATGAGCAGAGCAAGAGGGAGCAGACTGGTGCTGTAGTATCTCTTGGCTCACACACATACAAGTGCACACATTCATTTCAACTTGTGTTCACGCATCCTTTAAATAGAAGAAAGGAACAGAGAGAGAGAGGAGGGTACTGGCTCCTACTGCAGTTGCCGTAGTCTCGCTCATGATTTAACCCAAATGGAGGGACAGAGAGAAGGGGAGCACGTGCTCACGGTGTGTATATCCTGTTTTTATCCTACTGCCATGCTGTGTTTATGTTTGTGGACATGCATTCAAACAAGTGTGTGTGTGTGTGTGTGTGTCTAAGTGTGTAAAATTGGGTCCTCGTCAAGACTTTGCTGCGGTGATGGCTCATTTAGAGGACACTGGTAGATGGGGAGAGAAGAGAGAGGTAGAGGTGGGAGTTGTGACGGAGCAGACCATAACAACCCACCACAATACACCAACGCCATATGCCTCTCGAAACGGAGCCGCCTGTCTTTTTATCCTAGAACCACCAGAGGAGGTCCGACTAGGGGCACCTCGACCGAGACACGGATATGGCGGTTCTCAGTGCTAGGGAAGGAGAAATAGAAGAAGGAAGATTGCAAGGGAGCGGGGGATGCCTAAAAAGCAGGTGTATTGAGAGAAATGACCGGTTCCCAAGACTAAAAGAGAGCTGCTCAGCTGTGTGCCTTATTCTTTACCATCAAATCACTTTCTTTTGTTTGGCATGCATGTTGAGGGACTGAAATATACCTCACCATGCAAAGATCAATTCCTTTTTTTTACTAGGCTATATCTACCTATTAATTTTAGTCATGTGTCAAATACATCAAGAAGTTCAGGTAGTATCAATAAACAATATTCTAGAGAGACTCTACTTTAGATCTTATTGGCAGAAATATTCCATGCTATAGTGCTGTCAAACTTGTTGATTTATTCCCTAATCGCAGTTATGGACATGGATGATTAGGCTAATGGCAATCAATGGAAGTAAATAATTGTCAGTGGAAAGGGAAATCTGTGCTTTCTTTACTGCCACTATAAATCCTTCAAATTATTAATTCATTACTAAATAAATAATTGTACAACTCAGTTAAGAGATAAGGCACCAATGTCTGTTCAAGTTACACTTACATAATACTTACAAGCTTCTGATGAAGACTGCTATGACGTGATCTGAACAAAGATTGCAGCTGGGGAGAAATATCTCTTAATATTTTCACACAGAGATGGAAAGGATTGGTTTTTTTATCTATTTATTTGGGTGTGAATAGGACTATTAGCAACCAGTAATGTATATGGAGAAGATCCTGCTCTTGACCGAAAACGAAATGTGTAATAATAATAACTAATTAAATGTTAGTTTTAAATCTGTAAATGTGCTTGGTCCACTTAGTTTTGGCCCAGGATCTATTAAAGGGATCAATTGTATTTGTGTTTTTCTTCGCAGTGCAGTGATTCGATGTCATGTCTTATGAGGATTACATCTATGGTTTAGCCTGTTTATTTACACAGATTCTTGGGAAAGCTAAATCCCTTGGGTTTAATGGGAAAAATCCACCAAATTGGGCATTTAATTACTTAAACTCCTCCGAATGCAACATGACACAGAGCATTACTGACATGATACTGTTGTTTATGAAGCCCAGCAGCTAGAAGCTCTGCTCAATACTTTGCCCAATGTTTCTTTTGGGAGACGGATGGACCAGATTGTATTCACTCTCCAGAGGAGCCCTTGGCTTACCGGCTCAACGCACAATATAGAATTGACACAACAAGGAAATAGGCAAACTGTGTAGTTGCATTCTCGAGGGCAGTGTGTCTATCCACACCGGGAGACCTATTAATTATTGAGCTTGGCATTCTCTTGGTTGAATGCACAAAGTAGTGCACCGCTTGTCAAGGAAGCAGCCTTCGGCTTTGTCTCGTGCTGATCGGCGCTGTACGTCAGCACTCAATCAGCGCATTCTAGATCAGAAGACCATTATCGGTAAATCATCTGCAATGTCTTTTTGTTGAGGTGTGTAGTCTGTAAATGTCTAAGATGAAATGGACGTGTCACCACTTTCAAAATTCAACCATTTGCTGAAACAATCTAAGATCTAGTGCAGCTTGGAAACTCTGAATATCACCTTCAAATTGTTGAAGGGTGACTCCTTGGCACTGTGACTGTGAAGCATCAATGACTTTCACTTGTTTTCCTTTTGTAAGGCTGTCAACAGGCTGAAGAGGTCCCTGATGGGTATGGCAGAGTAAGGTGATGGGTACGCCTACCATGTATGCCAGTGTTAGACTTAGAGCCTAGCCTTCCTCCATCCATCCATCTGCTTATTTTTATATTTTAAGGTCCTAAATGTTTAACTATTAGGGCGGTCAGTGCCTACTCTAATGGACCACTGTTGAATATTCAAGGCAGTTGTCATTTTTAACAAAATGTTTGTTGTACAAGGTCGTACAAGGTCGGCAACAAAAACAGGGCAATGTTGAATTGTGATGTTGGTTTCTTTCTCATTTCCAACCTGCTGCTCATGGCTCATTTAACCATGTAAATGTCAGGAGACCTAGGGGTTTGGACTGTACAAGGTCCAAATGGGGGACCACTACAGTCCACCACAGGGAAAGGAAGTCCTAATTCCGTCGAGTGCTTCCGTCTCTCCTGTCCTCACACTTGGGCGGTCGTCATGTTCCCTGGCAGTGCTAGTGGGAATCAAACGCACCCTTCACTCACCACATTCCTCGCCTTGCTCGCTGGGCCGGCAGGACGGGCTAGTGTGGTCTAAAAGTAATTCACCAAACGTGTGACCCAGTGTGTCTCAAATGTCACCACTGAGAATGTTGCATCTCAGTGGATGTATCTACTACACACCTACCGAATATCTTGTCAATGTCAAAAAGTATAATAATATACATCTAAATTTATCTTATCAACTTTTGTCTCTCTAGACTCAGACCTGTAAGGGTATGGTATAGCCCCCCCCCCCCCCTCTAGATTGTGTGGAAGGTAAAATGTATGGGACATGGATACATCACCAATGCCATAATGACGTCATTGAGTGCAACCATCTTTAAAATAAATGTAGAATATTATTTGTGTGGTGTTATCACCATGACACCCTTCGTCATCAAATAACTAACGGAGACATTACCCCATGGGCATTACTAGTTCAAATAAAAAGATTAGCTTTATCACCACAATGTTTCACTCTTCCCGAGACCATTCGAAAATGCCACCTGAAAGACGTTTGACATTAAGCGTTGTTAAGGTGTCAAATTGGAAGCAGGCTAGTTAGGCTGTTAATAACAAATCTCAACACATTTTTAGAACCACACAATCAAATTTTCTTCTTAAATCTCAGCGTCTTTGTTTAAAAATGATCATCTTATTACAAAATGTTGATTGATGTTGTGTGTAACTATCGAGAAATGGCATACAATATTATAGCGCTGCAAAACCTCAGTACAAGTATTTTGGGATGCGATGCAGAATCGTACAAGATTTGAACAGATATCAGGTGTATATAGATTTCCGTACACTCCTTCCCTACTGTAGACCCGGATCAACACCATTCATCATGCCAGGTCAACAACATTACTACTAGCAATGACCGGTGATGTCATCTTGTGTGGGCCTGCGACCCTCGCTTGGTTGGCTGCCTCATGGACACTCGTTATTCCCCCAGCCCCCCACCCTGGCGCAGAGATCCTTTTAGCCCGGCCACAGCTGTGTTCTCTGGGCACAATGGTCAACCGGCGGTGGCCATGGGTGGGCAGCTCGCAGGGTTATTTTGGTACAAAGCTCTTTGACAGGTTGCATCGAGGGCCTGGCGAATGTTTCCAGTAGAGGTGACAAAAAACTTGTGTACACAACTGATGAAACGGAAGGGTTATATCACTTAAAGCAGTCGTAATAATACGCGCATGGTTACAATTTGCAATTTGACCCCGTGGTATCTTAAGCTGCTCACGAATCGCAATAACAACATTGGTTGGAGATATATGCCCATGTGATTGCTGGAGAGTTGGAGGAAAGTACCACAGGCGGCCCAAGTTGCATTGTGGTGGTATGTTGTCATATTGTGATACACAGTTTGGTTTAAATTGGCTAAATGCTTTCTTTTGGGTATTGGCCTAGGGTCTCAAACAGATAATTTGAGTTAATAAATAGAAGTGTCTTTAGAGGGGAACGAACCATTCCCAATGAGGGATCCATACAAATAAGACACACTAGTGTCATGCAAATGTATGGGAGACGCTTCACACACAGAAACAGACAGACGCGCACGCCCGCACACGCACTATAAGTTCTTACTTAACATGAATGCAATGATTTACATTTGAATACATGTCTGCACAAGCACATGATTGCCCCTAGCACAACATTGTTGAAAGGGTGTGACTAAAGCAGTGGAGCTATCATATCGTTATACGTGTGGATATCTGTCATTCAGAGAAACGGTGTCCTCTAAACACTGCCGTTTCTTATGATACAATTTGATTGAATTGATATTATGCTATGGAACTTATTATATCGATATTAACATTGAGGATATCGATTATTTATTAGCGTTCAGTAGTTCAATATTGAATGCGTTTTTTTTTCAGTATGATTTCGACAACCTATTGTCTCTCCAACCTGTTTTCTAATGAATACATTAACCGCTGGCCGGCATGTTATGAAGACCAATACAAAAATGTGATGCTGTTTACAACATCATTGTAAAGGCTCCTATTTTGGCTCTCCTAAAGGCTTTAGGAGGCTGTGGGGACTGTGTTTGTGTCTGCTATATTTGTACACCGCAGCAAGCTTCCCGCTCCTTCTGGATAGAGTCTCTTGGGGGACTGATGCAGTGTGTGCGTGCACGTCTTTGTGGTGGGAGGGCTCAGACGAAGGGGGTTGAGTATGTGATCCAAATCACAATGCACCGGCAGTGAGTCTGCTCAGAGAAGGTGGTTTACATGCCTCGTGGATGCAGTGGAAGCAAAGTGTTGCCTGATGTCAGCCAGTTATCCTGTATGCATCTGCTTTATTTTGCAATGACGAGTACAACAAATTATACCACATCTCTGTCATCCATTGCTTTGCCCTTGATCTGCTTTGCTACGCAATGCTGTTTTGCAATTGGCTGGAGCAATCTGAATTATAAATATAAAATTGGATGTTGGTTGAATTATAAAGCATCAGCCTGGGTCACCGAATAATTAACATGAAGGTTTGAACATTTTGAAACAAATCTTACTACAGTGTATTGGTTTCATGTGTGCATTCTCTCTCATTGTCTGAAACATAAACGCATAACAAAATTCTTGCTTATTATCAGCAGCCATGAAACAAAGCCAGGCTTTGCACATGAACTGTGGTCTCATACCCTTCAAGCTAGATTCTAAGCTGTGGTACAACTGCAGTTTGTATTGCAGTCCAGCCCCCTGCTCTTGGCCAATCAGCCACCAACAAACGTGGACCACTAATCCCATCCATTCTGCCAGTGAGCCGGGCGGACCTAATGCCCACATTAGCTTCAAGGTATTCAAACATCCCTACCGGCTTTCTGTCTAATATATTCTGCAAGAGAGTTTGGCCTTTGTGATCGAACAAAACCTAAACTCCTCTGTTATACATGCACAACACTTCACTGCCTTTAACCCTTTCAGACTGGCCAGAGTACAACAAACAACATAACAATGTACTAATCACTCAAGTAATTTTAAGGAGATTAATGGCTAACCTTATTAAATCAAAAATGCTGATCATCTATCTCGCTTTGCCCTTGTCTATGGGTAATGTATTTGGGTCTATGTTCTCTGCCAGTTAATGTTGAGTGTAAGGAATAACCCATTTGCCTCCATAGAGAAAAATCGATCATTATAGGGGTAGTGAACCCCCACAACTTTTCTCGCTTTTGGGACCTCAGTGGTGGAACGAGCTCCCTGCCGCTCTCAGGACCGCAGAGTCGCTCACTATCTTCCGAAAAAGGCTCAAGACTCACCTGTTCAGAGTCCAACTCGACACTGCATAGCCAGCCTCCCCCTTCTGGCCACCATTGTACACTGTATTGTATTGTATTATTGTATTATAGTACTTAACTGTGTAGCAACTGCAGTAGCTGCTATCATGGCTGTAACACGGGGAATTGGTTAGCCTAGCGATTGTTGTGCTTGCACTTGTTTCTATGAACATCCTTTCTGTACCGACAGCGATATATTGATGCACTTCTTATGACAAATGTACTTATTGTAAGTCGCTTTGGATAAAAGCGTCTGCTAAATGCCCTAAATGTAAATGTGAACCCAAAATTGTATTTTCTTTGTTTTGAACATGGTAATAAGTCTTATAGGATCTTGAACCAAGGATCTTCATTGTTCTAAAATAAGACTGGCATTTAGAGAAAACGGTTGTCTATGTCTTCTCTGCCTCAACCTCAAGTCACATTCTATTGGTGACGGGGGGATAATATTTATGGCCGCCTCCGAGAAAGGGCTAGGCTTCTCAGACACTGATGGTATAACGCCAGGATGTGTGGCTCATTTCAGACACAACATCGTTCAAACAAAACGATGGTACCGGGTAAAAAAAATCAATAAGTTGGCTTCAAAACTGCAAAGAATTCTGTCTTTTCCCATGTTCGGCCGTGCGCCATCCTCAACAGTTCTAACTGGTCTGTCATTCGTGGACTCTAGTGAAGTTCCCCATCGTATTTGATTCTGGTCAAAGGGTGACAGTGACTGTAGGCACCATCTCCTTGGGTAGTGTTGTTGTGTCACTATGAGGTCATGGAGTGACGACGGGGGAAATGGGTGTAGGGGAGGTTGCAGGGCTGACAACATTGAATCTCTTTTTCTGCATTTCAGGGATAATTGTGATACAAACGCACAAAAATGCCTTTCAGATCTCCAGGATTCCTTTTGATTATGACAGACTTAAGCTCCCCTATAATTGGTTCTTGGGTATGTTGCCATGGTAACGTTATCAAGCTCTTAATTTCCGGCGAGGTCATTTATGATCCTTTTTTTATTAACTGTTCTTAGCAGGACGTTGACATTGGTATGAAAAGTTCCCCGTGTCCCATAATAACGAATAGCCTATATATACCCCTAATCCACTTCTTTCATTTGTGGCAAGTAGAAAGACAGTTGGCCGTTATAAAAGCACCCAATTGTTTTCAAGAGATGCAGTTCTTAAGAAAGATTAGATGTCCAGTAAAGCCTTATCTTTTAACTTGTCCTAAAGTACATGAATTCATGTTTTCAAATGATAGTGTAGATTTAGTTTGAAAGGGATGCACAAAAAATGGTATTCTCTGAGAAGATAACTGATTAAAGTTGCAACTTGGACATATTACATTTGGTCAATTCTGATCGATAGTGGTTTCAATAATGTTATCCATAAAATCCCATCCTACAACTGATGCATTCTACAAATGCTAAATGGTGGCCATCCAGTCCATCTTTGTTTATAATAATCTTACTTTCAACACTCTCAAAATCCCACACACGCAACTATGCCAGCCAAGCCACGCTAGTTGGCACCACAAAGTCACACAGCCAGTTAGAGTGGACAGAACATTATAACATAACCTTCGGAGGAGGTCATTGTGAGGTCTGAACTCTTAAGGAAGATCAACCTCATATTGAAGTGCACTCTACTTTCCTCTTGTATAATTATTCTGCAGTCACGATGGTGCTCTTGTTTTGTAGTACCTGTGGAGTTTCATGGCTACCCCTCAGAGGCATTGGCCCAGAGATCCTAGTGCCATATGGCACCTAGGGATGTGGCCAAGCTGTTAGGGATGATGAACTGGGAAGCGAAACAGGAAGCAGAGCAGCATGTGATCAGACGCTTGTCAATAGAAAACGTAGTAGCATATCGAGTTTCTTCTTTACAATGCGTCCTTTTCTATGGCTCCACTAGATCTCACAGCCATTGTTAACTTAGTGCGTTTTGTCCCTTTTGACCTCCGCATTCTTGGGTTACTCGTCCACCTTTGGCCTCTTTGTCGCCGCCCTCCTCCCCCCACTAACCTTCTACCATTGTCTTGACAGGGTCTAGACGAGGAGGCTATCGTGGACCTTGGGAAGACCAGCTCCACCACCAACACCAACTATGAGACTGAAGAGCTGGAAAGTAAGTTCACTCAAGTCTCACAAAGCAGACATTAGATTACGATCTATTACCACTATTCTAAAGTTGATCTTAAGTCTCGTTAGACATAGTAGGACCGCTGGAGCCGAGATTAACGCCACTAGGACTAAATGAACATCACCCTTCCCAAATGTATAGTGTGTTTTGCATGTTCCAGGTGACATTGCATGACAAGGCAACATGGTTGGCCCATTAAGGGGCGCGTGTTTGCCTAGCATCCTAATAACCTGTAGCGGGGGTTGTTGCTGCTGCTGGAGTTCTACAAGTACAGAAATAAATCAGCAGTGGGCGTTTGCTCACCTTGTGTGGGTGTCTAAGCAGGCATTGGTGTCACGCTTCAGGCGTCCGTGTTATGACGGTCTGCTGTCACAAGGCTACATGGCCAAGCTTGCCTCCAGCCCATTCCCGTCAATATCTAGCAGCAACCTCAGGGTTAAGGAAGAGATACTGGACAGTAGTCAGGACAGCTCTCTTTGAAAATAATAAGTGCCTCAATGAGACTTAACCTGTATAAAGATAGGTCAAATAGATAGTAACTGGTATGATTGGACAAGGCTGGACAACGCTGGCGGTTTTAACACCAATATTGAAAAGGTGTTAAATGGATTTTGTGCTCTCGTGCTTCTTCGTGTGTGAGTGTTGATGGTTAAATCGACCGGGTTCCTCTGAAGGCGGTTGAATTGCTGGGAGGCGGATCAGACAGCGGCTGGATTGTTTCCAGCCGGTGTGGACCAATCAATCCCCTGTGATCTCACATCCACCGCCTGGGGGGACAGACAGACGAGTGGTGTTAATTCAAGCCTGTCTCTCTCTCTCTGTCTGGCTCTCTCGGTATGTGTCTCTCCCTCTCGCTCCCTCTTTGAAAGACTGCACCCCCGTGTGTGTGTGTGTGTGTGTGTGTGTGTGTGTGTGTGCGTGTGCGTGTGCGTGTGCGCCCGCCCGCCCGCCCCCATACTCTCACCTTATGTGTTTTCATCCTCTCCCACGGGTCAAGCGCATGCATTTTATTTTCTGCTCCTCCTGGGGCCTCTCTCAAAGTCGCCTAGAATATGACTCATCCATGGAAAGCAAAGAGGAAACGTCTATTGGCAGAGAAAGAAGTGTGAGAGGAGAGCATTTGCATCCCCCAGTGCTCCAATGGGCTGTTTACCAACACCGCTGACGGTGGAAGTGGATCACCTTCTATACAACAATGATAGTTATACAGGCAGCACACATTATCCGTCTGTGTTCAGACCCAGCCTTGATGGTGGTAGACGTTGGTCGTCTCTGACGGAGGAGGTGTGGTGCTAAAGGTGCTTTAGGGAGTACCCCAACCTGCCTTCCTCATCCACGTCGGGTGGGTTGAGGAGGGCACAATCAGGAACTGCTGCATAATCATTTTCCCGGGTCCCTTTTCTTTGGAGAACAGGATCAGATCCCTTTTTTCGTGGGCGCTATCTGCTTCTGTTTCAGGTCTCGGACTGATTGTCCGGGGGAAGGCCCGGTTCCTGGCTCCCCGCACCAGTGGGAGATTTGTTACCGTTTCCCTGGAAACCGGCTCTCGCACCCAACACAGTTTTGGTTATGTGACTTCCAACGAACGGGTCTCTCCCCTGTAAACAGTTGGGAGTTTCCTTTCCGACTTGTTGTAGTTACCGCTGTTGCCGTGTCCTACACTGACTGGGGTCAAGTACCTCGATAAGGAATTGTTTAAACGCACAGACCAAATTGGATGTAATCTGAGGGATGTGTACCACAACGTCTTTGCTGACCCGCTCCAGGTTGTAACTGCCCTATTGGCAACAACACGCAGCTCAAGTTACCTCCAGCCTAATTAAGTGAACACCAAGGGAAGCATTATAAGAAATGGATATTGGGCATATGTAGGTTTGAAATTAGAATGTAGCAGGCAATACACGTTAGACGTGGATCATCAAGTGGAAAAAAGTGACTGCTTTTCCAAAAGTAGTTCTGGTCGACCTTCCTTCCAGCAGTTGGTCATTAGGGGGTATTGCAGTTTAGGCTAATGGGGATCAGGCTTCCTCAACGCAACAATGACTTTGTTGTTTTGTGTAATGGAAATATTAACATGTGTTAAAATTAATGTCGTAGTTAATCCTTTAGAATGTATTGCGTTAAAGTCCCCCCCCTTCCACACATTTTTAGTGGGTGGGTCAAATGCTTGTGTTCAAGGTTGGCCATAAGATGGAACCATACACTAGCCGCATTTACATGGACACCTCTGATCCGCATAGATTTCTATGCGGAATAGAAAATGATCATATATACGCCTCATTCGGAATACAATTATCTGTTCGGCATAGAATTCTATGCCGAATAGAAGAGGTGGTCTAGTCCGTTTTAATCGACATGTATACACTTATTCCGAATAGATTGGGGTTTAACTTAGAGCAGCTGCAGTAGTTCGCAATTGGTCCACTGAGCTCCGTCTGTACTTTTATGCACACCGAACTTGACCACTGTCAAGGAAAGTGCTAAGCGACGGGACATGGGTGTTTATTAATGACGTGTTCGCGTATCGTAGTGTCCGAGCACGTCCGAGATAACTGTAAATGAGTAGGCTACTACTAGTACTTTTGCAGGCTGAACGTTAAAATACTTCTTAACTTAGAGAGCCCACTCTCTCCCACCAGTCTTGGCTGCGGACTCGCATCCAAATTCCTCTTGTTTGCAGTGGAGGTGGGGGTAAATATAAAGATCGGACGAGAAATTGACGTAGCTGTGATGTCCTCCTCCTTCTTATTTGAAGGAGCAGGCAGAGAAAAGCTCTCTCCTGCTGTGCTTTCATTAAAATCAAATTTTCAATGCCAAATAGTGATAAGACGTCCATTATGTCACCACCGGTCCAGAGATGTTTCAGGTGTGTGCGAGAGACATAACGGACACTTTTGTTGCTGCCATGTATACAGTACATTCGGATCTTAGGAATAGTCCTATTCCGCATAGAAATCTCTGCGGATCAGTTGGGCCATGTAAACGCGGCTAATGTTTCCCAGAAGATAATCGCCAAGATAACAAGGCTGGTTTTACTTATATCTTCACATCCATATATCTTGTTTTCAACTATGGACTGGTAACAAGAAAAAAGACAATGGAAATAAAGTGACCAATTGCCACCGGTGTCTTTAATATTTACCTGACCATCTGTCTCACTATCCGCCGAATCTTTAGTTTGGAGACTCGTCTGATCTGCTTGTGAACGTGTTCCCCCTGTATCACCATACAACCTCCACAAAGGCAACCCCAGTGTGTGTTCTTCATTCAATAAGTTCCCCCACACTCGACCAGGTCACAGGGCGGTGTACGTCGGCGTCCACGTCCCCCTGGGTCGAGAGAGGAGAGGCAGGCACCGCCACCGCGGACATCGACACCACCGCAAGAAACGGGACAGGGATGCAGAGGAGGGGAAAGAGGACGGCAGGGAGTCGCCGTCTTACGGTTGGTAACCAGGGGCAACCTATATCAACACACACACCCAGCAAACCCCCCCCCCCCTCCCCGAAGTAGCCCTTAGTCTTGACTCTCCGTCACTGTTTATGTATGTGACTCCATCTTTATAACACTTGATTTATACACGCACGCACGCACGCACAGTTCCTAGATCCAATATGTGAAGGAACACGCCAGTATTGTCAATTTCAGAGGACAATACTTTTGTTTTTTCAGTGATTACGTGTCCTCCATGTCTATCTATAACTACAATGCCAATTGGCTTTTCCTGAGTCCTTAATTTTGGCGTTCATTTTGCCCCATTGCCATGGTTTCTATTCACATTAATAATGGGTAAGCAAGGAGGGCAGGGACGGAGTGTGTGAGAGGCGTTGAGGGGATTTTACATGAAGCTCTGAGGGGCAATAAAGGGCACAGCCAAACAGCCCCAACACTGGCTGAGGCCGTTGACATTTCAGACACGATAAGAGAGCGAGAGGAGCCGACAGACTAATGTGTCACTGTTAATCAACGGCACAAATGTTAAAGGGAAAGGCCAGGGTCTTTTGATTGGTTATTAGCCTGGCCCTAACCTTTTTAATAACAGAGTTGGACAACTAAGTGGTACCAGCCTACAACAGGTTGCCATATAGGTTGAAAGGCAAACGTTGCATTAACGTTTCGTCCTCCATGACTTCAGAGGTCGTTGTTGAGATGCTGACCGCACGCCAAACGCACGCACGCACGCACACACTATTTCCTTGAATGACTCCCCTTCCCCCCCCCCCCCTGTTGGTGCGTGCAGACACCCCGTCCCAGCGGGTGCAGTTCATCCTGGGCACGGAGGACGACGACGCAGAACACGTGCCCCACGACCTTTTCACTGAGCTGGACGAGCTGTCCTTCAGGCAAGGCAGCCACACGGAGTGGAAGGAGACGGCCAGGTCAGAAAGCACCCACCTCCTCCTCCCACATATCTTATTGAGGCAATCTTACACCAGGGGGCAGCCAATTTATGATGGTGAAGCACGATTCGGAGTTGGATTACATAACTGTTGCCCACGAAAAAGTACAATCTATATTTTCTCCTTTTTGTACAAAATATAATCTATTATACAAAATATAATCTATATTTTGTCATATCGTGGATGCAATGTGCTCTCAAAATATCTTTTGATCTGTTTTCCCTGGAAATACATGGGGTCTGACTTGTACCCGGAATGCATTTAGTCGCATGTGTAAGCTCCTTTGAAACTCAAACTCGTGAGTTTACTGCTCCAGCAAGTAGGAAGTACCTAATTTACAACTGACCTAGCAACGGAGGGGCTTCCTCGTCCCTGGTGTGTAGTCAGCCAGCCAACTGGAGTTAATGCTTTCTAGAGATCAAGGGATTTCCCGTACTGATCACTGAAAGCTTTGCAAGCTCATTCTTTTTGACATTTTGCCACTACTAAACTCGTAGAACTGTGTTTTGGTTCTAATGTAAATGTAAATGTAAATGGACTGCATTTATATAGCGCTTTTCTGACCATCGGCCACCCAAAGCGCTTTACAATGTTGCCTCACATTCACCATTCACGCACACATTCACACACCGACGGCGGAGTCAACCATGCAAGGCGACAGCCAGCTCGTCGGGAGCTAACAGTCAGGGTTAGGTGCCTTGCTCAAGGACACCTCGACACTCAGCTAGGAGGAGCCGGGGATTGAACCAGCAACCTTCAGGTTACCAGCCAACCCGCTCTACCTCCTGAGCTACTGCCGCCCCTAATCACTGGGGTAGTAATATTCATAGCGATAAAGCTTTGAAAATTAGAGCATAGTTAAGTCTTTCTGATCACTGTCGCAACGTTTTGTTTACCAATCTGGTTGTTTGGTCGGAACTACCCGTGGTGAAATTAACAGATTCAAACAAACATTAGTATGTACCAGTGTTAATTTTGTCAGCTATTTTAGATATAGTCTTAGTCTTAGTCTTTTGACGAAAATGCCTAGTATATTTAGGCACATTTTATTCATTGTTTTCCTTTGTAGTTTTAGTCTAGTTTTAGTCGACGAAAAGTCCTTACATTTTAGTCAAAATGTTTTCTCTTTTTAAACTACCGGTAGTTCAATTAGGCTAACCCAATATAGGCTATATGGACACCTGCTAAGTAGTAGCTCAAATAGAGTACTAAAGTGAAATCGTTACGTTGTCCTGGCAACCGGATTTTCAGTTCTAAACAACCCAACGAGAGATGGCATTCTCCATTGCTTCCATGTGTTGTTTCTTTCAAAATTAAAATAAATCCATTTCAAGAGGTGAAAATCACTACCAATCGAAAAATGTCGAGGCGTTCATGTATTCCCCTGGGGTATTAAAAGGAAAAGTTTCTAAACGTTAGTTTAGTTTAGTTTATTTTTTTAATATGAAGACAGTCTATTCTCAATATTACTTGCATCATTGGTAAAGCAAACTCACAAATCAATTCGCAAAAAGGTTGTTCCTTTTTAAAGGTTCGTGTGGCATAGGATTTCCCCTTGTTAATTTGGTTTGTGTAGAACCGAAAATCTGTTGCTCTCGAAACGTGACGTCCCACTTTAGTAGCCTACTCTTGTCTGTTCAGCCTTCAAAACGATAGCTGGTAAATTGTGACAATGCATTGAACTGTAATCAGAAAACACGGTTATATGCTATAAACCCTATAGTATCTTGGGTATAAAGGCTGGGAAGAATTTCAAAGTCCACCTTATGTTGAAGTATAGACCGTGGCGATTCCCATTGAAACGAATGGCGTGGTGATTTTCTTCAAAACGAGAGCCGGTAAATTGAGAAAAATGAATTAAACTGTAATCAGACAACGCGGTTATATGCTATAGACCCTAGTATTTGTGGAATAAAAGGTGGGAAGAATTTCGAATCATGTACAATGCATAACGTTAGCTCATAGCTGAGTGGACCATACCTCCCATTGCCAAGTCGTAGCTAAGGTCCGTCCTATTTACTGGAGGAGTGAACAGTTGCATAAGAACCTTACGGGAGTGTACTGATTGGAAAATATCGTGCATTTTGAATGTCCAAATAGCACACCAATAACATTTTCGTCCTGTCTCGTCTCGTCAACGAAAACAAAATGACATTTCGTCATCGTTTTTATTATCACAGATCTATTTTTAGCTCGTCAACGTCTCGTCTTAGTCACGGAAAAAAGGTCGTTGACGAACATTTTTCGTCATATTTTTCGTTAACGAAATGAACACTGGTATGTACAAGGGGGGAACAACACAGTCCTACAGAACCCAGAGCCTTCGAAACGAGACCAAGAACAACAAACAAGCATCCACTAAGGCTGCAAATAGACATGATGGCCGGTCCATCTGGTCATAATACTGCAGTGTTAGTAAAGCTGTGACAGTTTTACATGTTCCGACTGGGATCAACGACAACTGTGTGTGTGTGTGTGGTTGTGCGTATCTCTCTGCGTGTGTGTGTGTCTGTGGGGCAGGTGGCTGAAGTTTGAGGAGGACGTGGAGGACGGTGGGGAGAGGTGGAGCAAGCCCTACGTGGCCACGCTGTCCCTCCACAGTCTGTTCGAGCTGCGGAGCTGCATCCTCAACGGCACCGTCATGCTGGACATGAGGGCCAACACCATAGAGGACATCGCAGGTACGCACAAAGCACATTCACAATGCCGTCCTCTGTTGGTGGGACTTGACATTCATATGTTCAATAGGCTGTTTGGATAAACATGTTTTCTTTTTTAATCAGTGTTTAAAAGCAGGATTTATATTTATGAATGTTGTGCTGGGTTTAAGCCTTGTGAGACCATCCATCTATTCACTTGAAACTTGCAATGAATATCAGTCAGGCATTAGGGCACTGGGCAGTAATTGATTTCTAAATATAGGCACAGTCAATCAGAGTGACGCTCTTCTCTGTTGCCGATTGAAATTCTAGCTGATTATAATCTGAGAAATGCCTTTGGTGCAAACATCAGTAAATCCTTCCAATTGGTGTCTGTGGGTCTGTCTTCTCAGACATGCTGATCGACAGCATGGTGGCATCGGGCCAGCTGAAGGAGGAGCTGCGCTTCAAGGTGCGGGAGGCCATGCTCAAGAGGCACCACCACCAGAACGAACGCAAGCTCAGCAACCGCATCCCGCTGGTGCGCTCCATCGCCGACATCGGCAAGAAGCACTCCGACCCGCATTTGCTCGACCGAAACGGTGAGAAACCACACGACTGCACTCCCGTTACCTATTCACCAGAATTGATTTGAAATTCTCCGGAGCCAAAGCGACACTTTTCAAATTCCCTATGTTCACCCCCCCCCCCCCCCGCCCATGCCAGCATAAAAAGTGGAAGGTTGAAAGTGAGTAGAATGCAGGGGACAGTCGTTTGTTGGGGGGGTCACGGTAGCGACAGAGATATATGGGGGTTAATCACTATGCTGGCATGATCGTCTTGGCCTGGCTTCAGGGTTTCTTGAACGATGGCTTCGGTTCCCAGGGATTATGCAAGAGGTAATGCTCAGAGTGATTAGCGTTTTTGTCAACTGGAATCACCAAAGTATGTGTCTGTGTTTGAGTGTGTTTGTTTTTGTATTTTCTTTTTGTTGACTGTAGTAAGTAGTATGGTTGTCTGGTGTGCATTCATGTTCACTGTTCGCTGGGCTGTGCTTCTAAGAATGATTTGGCAATTAGGATCTTATCTTGGACCATGCCCCTGCATTTTAAAAGCAAAAGCGTAGCCTATTTTTAAATGTGAAGTATTTTAATGCCATTTGTATAAATAGTTTATGTCTGTTCTATATCATGTAATATGCGTTTAATCTTGCCTACAGTAGTACCTTTTCTTATAGTTTGTACGTATGCATACTGTGCACCTTCCTTTGCGCTACCTACTGCATGCCTGCCTCTTTGAAGTATGCACTGATGCCAGCCACCTGTCGAGTGCTGTGATCGGTTGATTGGTTTGAAACTCGCTAGAGGGCCCATGGGTCTTTTCTGGATGCTTCCCCCTACACGTCCCTCCGATCGCACTCGACCCGGTCCTCTCCCCGCACACCTTCTGACTGCACCCCTCCTGTTGCTTCACTCCTCCCCCCCCCCCCCCCTCTGCCGTCTCCTCCTGAAGTCATTGTCCTCTGTGTTCTCCTCCCTCATCGAGTTCTCCCCTTTGCTCCATCTCTCCTCTTGTTCCTCCCTTCTCGTACCTCCTCTTTTCCTCTCTCTCCACATCTCTTCCTCTCTCCACCCCCTTCCCCCTGTCCCCTTGTCCGTTCTCCTCTTCCTCCCTGTTGTCTCCCGTTAGGAGAGGGCCTGTCCTCCTCTCACCTCTCCCTCCAGAAGCCCGGCCCGTGCGCCGCCATCGGCAGCCTGTCCCAGAGGCGCGAGTCGCGGGTGGCCATTCTCCTCAACCACCTGCTGCCCTCCTCCCTGTCCTCGACCGCAGCAGCCGCCACAGGCGCCTCTCCTATGACCACGCCCCATAACACGCCCCCTCCCGACCGATGCGTCTCCCAGTCCCAGCAGCACCAGGGCCACGGCGGCCGGGGCATCCCCGAGGTGGTGGTGTCCCCCCCTGAGGACGAGCCGCCGCAGACCCCCACGGACGGGGGGAGACCACTGCCCTTAGAAGGCAAATATCTGTGTTGCCCGCCAGTGTGAGTCACTGCTTGAACAGAGAAAAACTAGCACTGGGCATGCTGGCTCTTCTCCCCCCCCCCCCCCCCCCCGCTCACACAGCCCCCAACCCACCCCACCCCACACCCCCACCAGCCATGTTGTCATCACCGACCTAAAGACTGCACTCACAAGCTCTGCTTCTCTGCCTCTTGAATTTATTCATTCCCCCTCACCTACCTTTTTTTTTGTGATCCCAAGTCAAACTGTGTGTGTGTGTGTGTGTGTGTGTGTGTGTGTGTGTGTGTGTGTGTGTGTGTGTGTGTGTGTGTGTGTGTGTGTGTGTGTGTGTGTGTGTGTGTGTGTGTGTGTGTGTGTGTGTGTGTGTGTGTGTGTGTTGCTTGGCCCTGTCCCAATCCATACTTAACTCGTTGGCACTGCATGGCCGTCCTCCAGATAGTCTGGTCCTGTGTGCCACTGCTCGGCCTGCCATACCGACCCAATCACCGCCCGGTGTGTGTGTGTGTGTGCGTGCGTGTGTGTGTGTGTGTGTGTGTGTGCGTGCGTGTGTGCTCTCGCACGACAGCCACCCTCACCCACTCACACATCCACCCCACGCTCTTTTCAGCTCAAATGGCTTAAGAAAAGTGTACACCTCCAGAACAAGCCCCTCTCCTCCCTCTATACTCCTCCATTTTTGTGAAACAACTTCCAGCCAGGAGACTCCCATTGGGGACTCGACGCAGGTTCTCTTCATCCAAATCTTGAGCCAAAGCTTTAACTCCACCAATCAATATCTCGGTCTGGCTTTTCCATAGCAAATCTCGGCACACGCAAACCCCTATTTGGTTTCCTCCCCCAACGTGGGAGCGTAAGGCTCCAAGATGCTTCCTCATTAAGACACGGGCGAGATCACCACGCGCCAGCAGCCTGCCTAAATATAAACCCCGGCCAGAGCAGGGTGGCTGTGTTTCCACGTACCGTTCGTGGGCTAACTGACAGTCACTGTTTGTCCTTACAAAGTGTGTGTGTGTGTGTGTGTGTGTGTGTGTGTGTGTGTGTGTGTGTGTGTGTGTGTGTGTGTGTCCCTGTGAGCTACCTGCGCACAACTTTGTGTGCCCCCCCCCCATGTGCGATTACGCTCATGGTGGTTGAACTGCGAGGTACGGGTCCCGTGTAGAGGTGACAACAGGGCCGTAGGGGATACTAAAAGGTTGGGGTGGGCTTATTATAGATCAACCGCTACCTCTGTAATTCTACTCCCCACGAGGAAGACCACCTCATCTCCGCTCATGCCTGTGAGGGACACCCACGAGCACACAGTTTAAGGACGTGGGTTATTCATAGAGGGTTGGGGAATTCATGGACTACAGCACAGCGTTTTGGATGGGGGTATTGACACGGCACAGCATATTGCTTAGGGATGTGACCATTGTGTATGTATACTGACCCAACAGGTTGGGTCGTGCCTAATACAGCTGAGTGGATTCGTCTTTAGGGAAGTAACTAAATGGTTAAATCATTCTTGGGAACAGAAAATATCAAAATATTAATCTTTGTAAAGCTGGGCAAGGGTGACTATTTTCCTAATGGTGTTGGTTATCTTTAACCGACATCTGTCTTTTTAACTCTGTTAAACTGTTGACGTGGTCCTCTACATCGCGTCCGATAATGAACGCCAAAAAAATGTTCTTTCACCAAAACCAATTCACAGGATCTGTTTTTAATGTATTTGAACAAATGCCAATACAGAACCTATATTTTTATGATAGATTTATTTTGCCCTTCATTCAAAAATCTATGTGGGTTTGCCCCACAAAGAATGTTTAAAGTTATATATTATTATTTTCATATTCTTAATTACTCGTGACATCCACATATGAAAGACACCAACAATATGACGCAACCCTATTGCCATGCTGGCATGGATGCACATTCTGGCGCATTCTTGACTGGCATGCGTTGGCGGATGCGGCCTAAGCCAATTTACACCCCCACAACCCCTTATCCCGCCCCACCCCGTATTCCAAGTGGCTTTGTTGGGAATGCTAGAGATGGCGCCCATGCTGGCCACCTGTGGTGGATACCAGGGCCTCGTCCAGTCGGGTCAGCCCCCCGGGGATACAAAGTCAAGGGGAACGGATCACCAAGCCGGCCCCATGCTGACACCGTGTCTCGCAGATTCGGTGGATCATTACAGCGCCATGAACTAGTGATTCACAAGCGCATCAGCAGTTTTAAACGAGCTTGGTTTAACCTTTTTGGTTGATGAATTATTGAGCTGGAAACGTGTCGTGTCTGTGAAGAGGGGGCAGCTGATGAAGTGTGGACGGGGTTGCTCGTATGTGTTTGAAGCGTGTGCACATAGTGGTGAGCAAGAGAGAGAAGGAGGGCATTTGCTTCTGCTATGGATTTACATACATTACCCTTTCATTTCATCTCCCACTATTAAGTGCTAGCGTTTCCTGTCGTGTGTATTGCTTCGCGTCTTGTGGGCCGTGTTGAGAAGTGTGTGGCCAATTATGCAGAGAAAGGGCTTCAGCACCTGTCACTGCCCAAGTCCCCGAACGGCGTACGGTCGCGCATATTCAATGTCTCTAGCGCCTCTACATCATTTTGAAGGGTAACCAAGCATTAAAACAAAACTACAAGACAAGGCCCAAAAAACATGGACACTATATTTGCAACCAGGTCCATCTAGCCTATTTTCAAAACAATAAGGGTCATTATGTTTTCTTAATTCAATAAAACGAACAACCACAATTTAGAAATTCAGCAAAATAATCATTGTGCGTTTCGCCTTCCTAAATCCCCCCCCCCTCCCAAGCGCCTGACCTCTCCCCAAAACCAATGACTGACAACCCCCGCCTCTGTCCCCCCCCCCCTCTCCCCCCCACCCCCCCCACACACCCCCCCGGCCCCATATCTCCCCCAGGACATCTTGTGTCGCCCAGCTCCTGCCCCAACCTGGACACCAAAGCAGCAGAGAGGAGGTCGTCCAAAGCAGGGGTCAGTAGAGAAAGCAGCGGTTTCGACTTTAGCAAGGTAACCTAACTCCCCTTGGCCCCCCCGGTACAGAGCACAGAGGTTCTCCTCTGATCCCCATCCAACTCCATTCTGCTGGAGTGCGCCACATCATCGCTCATGCTCCTCATTGATCATGGACTGGAGCCAGGAAACCTTTCTGGTCCTCTGAGCGAGCACTTAAACGCTCGGATGATTTAAGCATCGTGTGACTTGGGATTTGATGTTTTTGTTTTTGCCTACAAAAAATGGTAACCCATCTATCACTGCATTGCACAATGCCCTCATCCATCAAATATAGTTTGAATTGAGAAA
This sequence comes from Gadus macrocephalus, assembly GCF_031168955.1. Lineage (NCBI taxonomy): Eukaryota > Metazoa > Chordata > Actinopteri > Gadiformes > Gadidae > Gadus > Gadus macrocephalus. The sequence continues at coordinate 8,402,288 of NC_082403.1, forward strand.
CTTGGCATGGAGCCTGATACCTTAAGCAGGTATGAGTGATGCGCTTATTAAAGCAATGCTTATGTCACTTTTCTTGTCCATATAAGCGAAGATAGTCATCCTGGCTGCCCTTGCTCAGTACTGGGTAGTTCTCCTTGTAGATGCTATCTTTCCTTGTTAGTAGCCCCGTGCCCCTCAATTCTTGGAAACCATGAATTCTTGGACACCTCAATTCCTGGCCTTCCTTCATTCCCCATTTTGCTGCATAAAAGACCAGTTTTCTAGTTTTATACTTCACTGGTCAATGCCTAAAAAATTGACATGTCTTCCTAAAGAAACATGCAAAATAACTCTCCGAATAGAGTAACGATTCATTTGGACATGTTTCGATTTCTATAGGTAAGATTATGGCCGCATTCCTAGTCCGTGTCCCCCGCTGAAAGCCGCCTCGATCCCCGTCTGTGACTTTTTGCCCGCCTTCTCTCCACCGCTTCATCGGCGATGCTGTCTGAACTCTCTCTGGCTGCGCTCCAGGTGGACATGAACTTCATGAAGAAGATCCCTCCCGGCGCGGAGGCCTCCAACGTGCTGGTGGGCGAGGTGGACTTCCTGGAGAAGCCCATCATCGCCTTTGTGCGCCTCTCACCCGCCGTCCTCATCACGGGCCTCACCGAGGTGCCGGTGCCCACCAGGTTAGCCCCCCCCTGAGCCCAGAGCAAACCACCGGGTCGGGACAGAAGCAGGACCATGTTCAGACGGGAATATTCACGTGTGAATCCTATACAAAGTGCCTGAAAAGGCCTGGTGCTCTGTGAGCTTTACTCTTCGGCTTTTTTGAATCACACTCTTGATTGTGAACCAAAATGTGTATGACACATCTGATGTTGGGAATCTTTTAGACAACTTGGCCAAACAATACAAATAACCAGGCCGATCAATGAATCCTTAGCGGAGTCAATTGATTATTTGATTTGGTTTTGTGGCTTAATACATTAAGCATTGTTTGGCGTATAAAAATGCCTAATTGAATATCCCATTCAGTAGTGCTGTTCTACCATCTCAAATAATGTGCTCTATGTAGATCCTCACTTTAATTGTGCTATTCCTAAAACAATCTTGCATAACCCCGCCTTTATTTGTGTGTACACAGTCACATGCCTGTGTTGAGATTAACCAGCTCCTTAGGAACTTGAGACTCTTATTTAATTACATATGTTTTTTTAATGAAATACCACTCATGTTTTACCAATTATTTGGGTACCACTGCAGAATTGAAGCACACATCCAGCTGCCATATTGTCTACATACATACATTTAGCAGTACACAGATTCTAGCCGGCATGAGATCAATATTTGGATTAGGTGGTGGGGGAAAAAAAACGCGTTCCATTCATCAGTATGGTGGGGTTACTTGTTGGCATGACGAACTGTGTGTCATTGCAGGTTTCTGTTCTTGCTTCTGGGACCTCATGGAAAAGGCCCCCAGTACCATGAGATTGGCAGGTCTATGGCCACTCTCATGACGGATGAGGTGAGAACAGTGATGAGTAATGTAAATGCATATTCACATGTATATTATCGTAGTATTTGAACTAGGAGATCCCTGTTTAATATTAATGAAAGCTTGTGTGCTAGGATGGGAACTGGATTAGCTTTTTGGCACTTTACTGGTTAACTATATCGACACAGTACATTCTCTCACACTACAAATATGTGTTCTTGCGTTTACTCTCACTGATGTTGACGACTGCTCTGTAGATTTTCCATGACGTAGCCTATAAGGCCAAGGACCGAACAGATCTCCTCTCTGGTATCGATGAGTTCCTGGACCAGGTCACAGTCCTGCCTCCTGGGGAGTGGGACCCCACTATACGCATCGAGCCCCCCAAGAACGTCCCCTCTCAGGTCAGGCCCTCTCACTCACTTTCTGTCTCACTCTGTCTCTCTCTCCGTCTGTCTCGGTCCCTACCAGTGTCTGTCTCTCTCTCTCTCTGTCTCTGTCCCTCTGTCCCTCTGTCCCTCTGTCCCTCTGTCTCTCTTTTTCTCTCTCTGTCCCTCTGTCTCTTTCAAAATAATTTTCCACAAAAGCTTGGTTTTCAGGGGAATCAAACTGAATGAAACTAACTAAATAATCCAAAAAATTATGATATGAATGCATAACAAAATATAATTATTTTGATCAATCAATCCATAAATGTGTATATAATGTGCAACAATAATTGCAAAAGCTTTTAACCAACACATTAAATTGACTTGCTTACTTAAAAATATGATTGCACGTATTCATGCCAACAGCTATTAGAAGTTTATTTATATCTGGACTATTTTCAATGTCCTGGTTGCCCTGGGAAAGTTGTTTTGAATCGTGATCCCGTCGCTAGGTCGTTATAAATACTTTGTGTGTATAGTAAGGAGCCATACAGCCGGTTACATCGCCAAGAAGACTAGGTTCATGTTTGTCTGCGAGTTGAAGTCTGATGACCTCTGACCTGTAGATGAAGAGGAAGCAGCCGTCCCAGCCCAACGGACTGGCGTCCCCGTCCCCGGGGGACATGGAGAAGGAGGAGGAAGAGCACTCGGGACCAGAACTGCAGAGGACCGGCAGGTGAGCTGTGTACAGATGAAGGGCCAATCCCATTTCTACCCCTTACCCCTTCCCTTTACCCCTTCAAAACAAGGGGGAGAGGTAAGGGGAAGGGGTAAGGGGTAGAAATGGGATTGGGCCTTACTTAGGCCTTTGAACTGGCTACCATCTGGCGGCAAATTATGGGAAATTGTGCCTCCCAATATTGAAGCTTTGTGAGACCATCCAGATATTCAACTTTGAGTTTCACAATCATAATCAGTCTGGCCTCGGCTGGGCGGCAATTGATTGAAGAAAATAAAAATAATCCAGCCAATCAGATTGAGTATCCAAGTGACACTCTGGCTCTCCTTGCTCTTTTCGAATCTGGTGAAAACATCTACTGCGCAAAGCCATCCATGCAAATAGCTGTTCCTCTTCTCAGTCGAACATCGCTATTCAGTGTTGTCTGGATATTCCATGAATGTGCCATTGATTGCTACCCTTTCCTATTGTTTGGTGCCCCTATTGTTTTTTCAATTCTGTAGACTGCGGGGGCCCTTGCTTCTTCGTAAACAAACTCTTATCTTATCCCTGAGCGCTTTAAAGTCCTGTTATTTTTTTCTTTCAACAAACTCGACGCCAGACTGCAGCGAGAAACAGAACTCCATGTGAGATCAGGATGGGCTCCCAATTCTGACCACGATGCTGCCTCTGAAATATACATCTTCTCTTTTGGGATCTTTGCATCCATTTTTGTTAAATGCAAGACTTTAAATTGAGTAATATGAACGTAATTCTGTCATTTGACGAACAACAGCTGAGCTAAACGATTGGATCCCTCGGTATTGGATTGGATCACGCACAAGGGACAAAACATGTTGTCCAGCTGTTTGTGTTGAGCCGTTGCAGGCTTTTTACGAGGGAGCTATGATGAGGATGTTGTGGCTGAAACCTTACGCCTTCACAGGCCCACACGTTGACGTCATCCTTTGCTCATCTGTAGTGGAATGTGGATTTCCTTCGGGTGTACTTTATTGGAATAGGAGAATAATGTCTGTGGAAATGAGCTAACAAGGGATATGAGTGACCGAGGTTAGAAGCCTTTTCTCATTTCATGGTTTTTATTTGAGTTCATCGACCCCGACCACTGGCGGAGTCTCTCTGTGTGTCATGGTATTTTTAAGATGGTATATCTCAGGTCCTAGACAAAAGGCAGAAATGGACTTTATTAATCCCTGGACGTAAATTATTCTATCGCGGCCATCCGCGAGAAAGGAATAATGTTATAACTATAGAATTAATTAGTGTTAATTAACAAAACTGTAAAACTATTAAAGAGACATTTGTTTTTCTTTATTGGTTTGTGAATAGTGAACACTCCATTAAATTGTCATTGTGTATGCGTCTCATGTTAATCACAGGTCAGTCAGCAGGACAACACCTTTCAAACCTTAAATAAGCAGAGCAGGGAGGGCTCACTCACCCCCCCCCACACCCCCCACACAGAGTTGAAAGTGCATCTATAAAAAAGGCATAGGGTTAAAAGCACAGCGATAGCAGTTGCTCCTGCAGAGATATTTAAATCCTCCTCTGAGAGGCATTTCCGTACTCCTAGCAGAGCTATCCAAACATAAGTGTTCTGACGGCTCTTTTTATTGTAAGCCAATGGGCTGCTGCCTATGAGGTGTTGCTGCACCTGGGTTAAAGTGCGCTTAACAGTCGTCCACGACATAAGTCTTTTAATTGCATACGTTTGTCTACAATTACCTCATGGATTCACTTGTTTCCTTACACCCATAAATACAAAGCAATCACGATGGGACATCCGTGTTGTTGTGTTGCTGTTGATACCCGTGGTATTTCAGACTGATTGTAGGTTTGAGACCTTGCCAGAGTTAATTACCCACTATTGTTTCCTCGGCTAGCCCTGCTGACATTCAGCCGAAGACGGGGCTTTTACAGCCGTAGAAAGTCATTTGAAACCCAGAAATGTCACACTTGAGCATACGCATAAAGTGTGTGTGTGTTGCATTATTTACAGACTCAAGCAGACTTCTATAAAAGGCACACAGACGTTATGAAAGGGAGGGGGGCGGTGGGGGGCGGCGGGGGGAAGAGTAGGAAATGTCTGAGAAATGAGTGTGTGGAGGGGAGCTGGTTACCGGGTAAAAAAACAAATTGATGGGAGGAGCTGAGGGTTGTGGTGAGAGAGAGAGAGAGAAAGGTGAAGGTGGAACGGCACAGCTATATTTAAAACATAAACCCACTGTGTGTGTATTTATAAGATAGATTAGCGCTCGTCTTTATACAACCTGAGCAGGAAGTGGTTGGGTTCCACATTGACACACACACACACACACACACACACACACACACACACACACACACACACACACAGCTAGTACCATTTCCCATCGAGCTGCAGCAGGAGACTGCCTCAGTGTTGTCTGGAGGGTGGATACGTTGGGTGTGAAGGGGGCCCCTTGTGGGCAGGCCTGGGCAGGTCTCTCCTCCTCCCCTGGGGGTATCTACGCTGCACTACTGCAGCACAGATCTCCCTGGCTGCTCTCACGTACATATCGAAGCCAACGTCAACTCCTACAGCGCACTGTGGTTTCAGTTGGCCATGCCGCCCTCTTTCCCTCACATGAGTGGTTTTAACCAAATGTACCCGTTGGTGTTCTTTAGTTGAGGCATATTGAGAACAGTGAACCCTAATGGATGTGTGTGGATAGGACATCACCCTTCTCTCCCCTGTTATTACTTTGTTCAATGATGATGACATTTACGTAGACATTTAGGGAATTTAGCAGACACTTTTATCCGAAGTGAGATAGAATAAGTACATTTGTCAGAAGAAAGAGAAACGACAATATATCTGTAAATATATAGGCAATAAATCAGTAAGGATGTTTATAGAAACAAGTCCCAAAACACATAAAATTGCTAGGTTAACCCATCCCCCGTATACAACAAAGATAGCTAGGCTAAGACGCTACACAATGCACCTATTTTTAGATGTCAGATGATCAATTAAAATGACCAAAATCAAAAATTCCTTGGTAGTGTAATCACCCTGTTGCCTGGATCGGCAGTCCCCCCATAAAATGAGTTTGGCCAACAATGTTTTGTCCTTTTTTTAAGCGGCAGCTAGTGAGTTGCGTGTGATAAAGGACTATTACGCACAACGTTGTGGAGCTTGTGTTGATGGTAGATGTGAAACACACCCGTAGGCCCAATGGATTCAGTGACTTATGTCATGTCTAAAGACACAACCTAATTGACTCCAAATGCCAATGAATGATTCCACATTGACCATCATATTGCTCTGCATGACCATAGCAACACAGAGAACCCAGATCAATACAGACCCATGGGGTATCCACCAGACCTTCATTTCTCCTGTGTGTCTGTCCTCAGGATATTCGGGGGCCTTGTATGGGACATCAAGAGGAAACTGCCGTTCTACTGGAGTGACCTGCGGGACGCCCTGAGCCTGCAGTGCCTGGCCTCCGTCCTCTTCCTCTACTGCGCCTGCATGTCTCCTGTCATCACCTTCGGGGGTCTACTAGGGGAGGCCACCAAAGGCAACATCGTGAGTGTACAGTTTCTGGTCTCTGTGTGTGTGTGTGTGGGTGCCCAGAGTAAACACCTGCCACCTGCCGATGGCAAATCGTTTTGGTAATTTCAGGTTAAAACGGTTGCCTGGCCGATAGATGTTTACAGTTAAAAAGACAAATTGAACTGCATCAGCAGAGTTCAGAGCATATTTTTCTAGTAATTTCAATCCAATAGGTTTGAAAGCTGGTTTGAATGGGTACGCGCGAGGTCCATTCCTTCACTGTCCCCATTGGTTCTCTCTCTCTCTCTCTCTCTCTCTCTCTCTCTCTCTCTCTCTCTCTCTCTCTCTCTCTCTCTCTCTCTCTCTCTCTCTCTCTCTCTCTCTCTCTCTCTCTCTCTCTCTCTCTCTCTCTCTCTCTCTCTCTCTCTCTCTCTCTCTCTCTCTCTCTCTCTCTCTCTCTCTCTCTCTCTCTCCTCTCCCCTGTGTCTCTCTCTCTCTCTCCTCTCCCCTGTGTCTCTCTCTCTCTCTCCTCTCCCCTGTGTCTCTCTCTCTCTCTCCTCTCCCCTGTGTCTCTCTCTCTCTCTCCTCTCCCCTGTGTCTCTCTCTCTCTCTCCTCTCCCCTGTGTCTCTCTCTCTCTCTCCTCTCCCCTGTGTCTCTCTCTCTCTCCTCTCCCCTGTGTCTCTCTCTCTCTCCTCTCCCCTGTGTCTCTCTCTCTCTCCTCTCCCCTGTGTCTCTCTCCCTCCTGCAGAGTGCTATAGAGTCTCTGTTCGGGGCCTCCCTGACCGGGGTGGCCTACTCTCTGTTTGCCGGCCAGCCACTCACCATCCTGGGCAGCACAGGTCCCGTGTTGGTCTTTGAGAAGATCCTCTTCAAGTTCTGCACGTGAGTCCTCCGCCTCCTGTCTCCTCCGGTGCTACGAGGCCATCTAGTGGTAGATGTGTGGAAGGACAATTCAAGTCCTGCTGCTGCTTCTCAGTGGTTGCCTCAAGCTGCCACACATTTAAATACGCATAATTAATAGTCTCTGTAAATATATCCCTGAGAATTACGTATTTTTATAAAAATAATTTGCGTGTGTATGTAAGGTTTGTGTTTGTTTGTAAAAAAAAAAAAAAGGCACATGTCATGTGCAAATAAATCTACAAAACGCCTTGGCAGAATGAAGGGCAACATTTTACCTTTTCAAAATGCGTCCTGTATGCATATTGATCAAGTGCTGATTCTCTGTGAATTTTTCTCTGGGAGCTTTAAGCTGTTGGGTCAATATTGATTGTTCCTAATGCACTCAAGCGCCGTTCCATCCATCTCTCTCCCTCCCTCTGCCCTCCAGGGACTACGGCCTGTCCTACCTCTCGCTGCGGACCAGCATCGGGCTGTGGACGGCCTTCCTCTGCCTGGTGCTGGTGGCCACGGACGCCAGCTCGCTGGTGTGCTACATCACCCGCTTCACGGAGGAGGCCTTTGCGGCGCTCATCTGCATCATCTTCATCTACGAGGCCCTGGAGAAGCTCTTCCACCTGGGGGAGCACTTCCCGGTCAACACGCACAACACCCTGGACAACCTCACCCTGTACTCGTGAGTCACGCACTGAGTCACCGCCAGCATTGTTTTGTTGGTAAATGGCTGCAAATGCCAAGTCCCACTCACTGCTTTCTATTCCTATTTTTTTTTGTTGCTGAAGGATTTTGAATTCCATAACAATTCACGTGTGCAAACAATATTTTCTCACCTTTTTGAAGATAAATCCTGCATAAATGACAATTCAACACCAAAACTAACGTTTTATAGCAACAGCATTCTCATAACAAGCAACTTTTAATCATACGTATGGAAAGGCTCTATGTTCTCTTTTGCACTGCTAACCAGAAATCCGACCAATATAAAGAATAGAAGGCAATTGGGAGCAAATTAGCAAAAGTGTTAACCTACCGCAAAGATGCAGGCAAATTATGGATTAAGATTGAAAGCTACATCGAAGATGAAATGAACGTATGCGTGATCCTCCCCATGGCTTCAGGTGTCAGTGCAGCCAACCAGTCAACGCTTCGGCCAGCACGGTGGAGATATGGAACCAGACGGGCTACACCCCAGACAATGTCCCCTGGGACAAGCTCAACGTCTCGGTGAGGCCAAGACACAAAAGTGACCCCCAAATTCTTCGTCTGTGTGCTGCTGACTATCCTCACCATAAACGCTTAGTGCTCAAACACCATTTCTTAGGGTCATCACTACTATAGCTTACTTTATCTTATCTGGGTTCCCGGATGCCCTGGAAGAGTCAGTTAATGTCTAATTTCTGATCAAGGAGAGTGAAGACTTGTTTCATTACAGAAAACATGCTACCAAAGAAAACTAATTTGTGTGAGATATTGATCTAAAGTATGATTTATGAGACTAGTTCATGAAAAATGTATGGATTACACAAAAATGGGTTCACAGAGACTGGAAAAGATAGGTACAGAGATGACTACAAACAAGTTAAGATGTTTGAATTTATTCCTTTCATCAACCTTTTATTTATACCGAGATAGTTCCTCTAAGACTTTTTTTTAATGAGGCTCTGGGTACACGCAAATGGCACGACAAAACGCAGGATAATTATGAAAAGATAGTTAAAAGCTAAAAACATAAAACATCAAGGAACTACCAAGTGATAAAATAAAAAACATACACTAACTGCTTTAAGAGAGCGATATAATAATTCACAAATGGATACATCGCAGATTATTTTACAATTTCATTTGACCTCCATTGAGGTCAAGAGAAAATGTCCTCTCCTTGTAATCATATCTTTTAGAAACACATGATGTGTCAGGTTATAACCAAATAATTGCAGGGAGAAGGACTGCAAGGACACAATGGAGAAAGGTGGATGATGAGGACTATGGCCATTAAAAATAGAGGGTCATAAAGATCATAGGTGTTACAAAGAGGTCAAATGGCCCGAATACAGTTGTAGCGACCTTCAGGTTCTTCAATAGGTCTCGCAATGATCAACACAATAGGAAAACCTTAACTCATCTTCAGAGCAGGCGTTCTTGAAGTGCCAGTGAATCCAACATTTAATTTTTAAACATGTTACCGGTAGTATGTCTCCTATGATCTAGCAATAGCAGTCTCTAAGCTACTTAAATATCAGCGTAAATCAGAAAAAAACAGAAACTAGTGAACAAAAGGTAGTGAAAATACACTGCTTCAGGGCGTTAATATCCATGAATGAATAGTGTGTGAGGGTAACACGGTGTCCTCTTTATCCCAGATGTGTAACCTGCTCCATGGGGAGTTCACGGGCGAGGCCTGTGGTCACCACGGACCCTTCATCCCCGACGTGCTCTTCTGGTCCATCATCCTCTTCTTCACCACCTTCTTCCTCTCCTCCTTCCTCAAGCAGTTCAAGACGGAGAGATATTTCCCCACCATGGTAAGTTGTTGTTGATGAAGCGAATGCTGATTGGTTGTAAAAAGGTTGTTTTTAAAGGTCCCATGACATGAAAATCTCAATTTATGAGGTTTTCTAACATAAATATGAGTTCCCCTAGCCTGCCTATGGTCCCCCAGTGGCTAAAACTTGCGTTTGGTGTAAAACGAGCACTAGCTGTTCTGCTCGCCTTTGGGAAAAAACGGAGGCTCAAGCGCGCTGATTTGGAAATCTGTGCTCATGACGTCATGAGGAATCTCAGCTCCTCCCCTTACTCTGCCTGGCCCGCCCAGAGACGTTGGCCCGCCAATGAGACTCGACCGTGCGAGCGCCACATGTGTGTGTGTGAATACACACACTGTAACGCAAGTGTTTCTTGTCGGTTCTTTGACGTGTCTTGTATTTCCACAACGAGACTGTCGGGGTTATCTAAGCCATGGTTGAGAAGGAATTGGGGGAAAGGAACTTTGGTTTGACTCGCTGAAGTACATGAACTGCGACATGCCGCCGGTTGCCGCGAGGCACCATCGCCCGGCAGCGGGCAGCCCGCCGCAGGCAGCGCGCGGTTCAGTCGACTTCAGGTTGATGTGAAAGTGGAAGAACCAGAGACGTCGCAGAACCCGACAAAGTCGTTTGTGATTCATAATATCGTCTGGAGGCGCACACAATATGTTATATGATATAGATATCTATGTATTATATGATATTATTTAGATATAGAGCTCCAGGACTGTAACGCAAGTGACTCGAGACACGAGACTCGTATTGGGGGTTATCTCAGCCAAGGTTGAGAATGAATTGGGGGGAAGGAACTTTGGCTTTGACTCCCTCAAGAACATGAACCACGACAAGGAGGAGAAAGGGATCTTTGCCGGGCAGCGCTTATGCACCTCCACCTCCGGCGGTGGTCCCTCAGCGGGGCTCATGCGGGAGACATTCGCCGCCAACAATCCCTTTCTCCTCCATGTCGTGGTTCATGTTCTTGAGGGAGTCAAAGCCAAAGTTCCTTCCCCCCAATTCATTCTCAACCTTGGCTGAGATAACCCCCAATACGAGTCTCGTGTCTCGAGTCACTTGCGTTACAGTCCTGGAGCTCTATATCTAAATAATATCATATACATAGATATCTATATCATATAACATATTGTGTGCGCCTCCAGACGATATTATGAATCACAAACGACTTTGTCGGGTTCTGCGACGTCTCTGGTTCTTCCACTTTCACATCAACCTGAAGTCGACTGAACCGCGCGCTGCCTGCTGCCGGCTGCCCGCTGCCGGGCGATGGTGCCTCGCGGCAACCGGCGGCATGTCGCAGTTCATGTACTTCAGCGAGTCAAATCAAAGTTCCTTTCCCCCAATTCCTTCTCAACCATGGCTCAGAAAACCCCCACGACAGTCTCGTTGTGGAAATACAAGACACGTCAAAGAACCGACAAGAAACACTTGCGTTACAGTGTGTGTATTCACATTGATGTGGACGTTGAAGAACCAGGAACGTCGGAGAACCCAACGCGGTCGTTTGAGATTCATAATATCGGCTCACACAGCTTTTGGCCGTGATAATATATATTATATGATATAGATATCTGTGTAGGCTATATGATAATATTTAGATATAGAGCTCCAGGACTCCCGTGTGTTCTAGAATATTTACAGAACACGGCTAAAGGCTGTGTGCGGCTCGCCATTGCGATACATCCACTGTAAACAGAGCGCATGGTGGCTGCAAGCTGCTCAGGGCCACACCCCCACCCTCCTCCTTGACACGCCCACCGAAACAGCGCATTTGGGGGAAGCTCAATGTGCGACTGGCTCGGAGTGGCTGTAACTCTGCACCAGGGCTGAATTTAGGGAACGTCTTTGAATACTGTGTTAGTTGCCCACTAATACCTATATTAAAGAATACATAAAATAGCATGTCATGGGACCTTTAAAGATGAAAAACCCTTGTTGTGGTTGCTGCATCATATTTCTAAACTACTCCACATGCTTTAGCTTGCTACGCTAAACGATGGCTACACATGTTATACAGCCAAGCTTGCACGCACCAGGCTAGCCAACATTAGTTCTTTGTAGAGGTATAACTCTGCTCACTATCTTTATGGTTTAAGTAAAGCTCTGGGGTTCACAAAAATCGTCGTGAAATGTGGCAATAAAATATTGACCTTCTTATTTCGTCGGTTGTGATTGTTTTATGTAGGTGCGCTCCACCATTAGTGACTTTGCTGTGTTCATCACCATCATGGTCATGGTGTTGGTGGACTATCTGATGGGCATCCCCTCTCCTAAACTCAACGTTCCTGACCGCTTTGAGGTAGGCATCGCAACACATAACGGATCACCCTCGCTCAGGAGAGCTCATTAGTGTTTTCCAGCATTGGTACACTTTAGTACAAACACTCCCTCACTTCGATCCAGATCTCCATGAATATCTCCCATGATGTGTTGTAGATTATAACCGAGATATAAAACACTTAGACTAATTCAAGAGAGAGAGTGAAAGAAATCGAGGGGTCCGGAGCAAGTATTGACAAAAGACTTTATCGTGAAGTATAACAACGACGATAACAGCCGGGTGGGTCTGTCAGAATCACTTCTCGTCAACAGATTCCAGCCTCTTCTTAAACACACAATAGCACAGTACTCAGCAGTTTCTTGTTTTTTAGGTGTCCACACATAATCAAACACAAATACTTCTAAACAGATGGTCCCCGTGACAGTCTGGGGCCCAGGAAGTGGAGTCAGCATGCATTGTGTCAGCAGCTTCCTGCTCCTGGGGGGTTGCGCCCCAACCCCTGCTCTGACCCAAGACTCCCAGGCCTCGTGACCAGCCCTGGATCAAAATCCAAGACGCTTTACATGTTTTCCACCATTAGATATACAGGCCTAATAATAATCCTAGTTTACCATAGAATATAATCATTGATTTCTACCACAGATGTACCACAAAAAAATGCCCGCTCATATTCAACATGAAATAATAACGAGACTATATATGAATTAATTGGAAAATAAAACCGGTCCCCGTCAGCCAACCCCGGCCAGCGTTCTATAGCTGGGTCTTGGTGTTTGTTGGGGCCGTGTCCAGGCACCTTTTCAACAGGCCACACATTAACTAACCACCGTGATGGTCTGCTCCCCGGCAGCCCACCTCCAAGAACCGCGGCTGGCTGATGGACCCGCTGGGCGACAACCCGTGGTGGACGCTGCTGGTGGCCGTGCTGCCCGCCCTGCTCTGCACCATCCTCATCTTCATGGACCAGCAGATCACCGCCGTCATCATCAACCGCAAGGAGCACAAGCTCAAGGTGAGCACGCCTCCTCGGACCTCTGACCCCTGACCCCTGACCCCTGACCCTGCCGGGGACAGGAATGTTGCTAGTGGGTCAATACTGTGTTTTTATCTGATCTGATATACTTAGGAAACCAAATCGATATAGGGTGTGTGACAGACGTTTTGCAGGTAGGAGCAATGCACCCCATTGACTTGGGTCTTACTTTTGCCACAGCCCCCCCCCCCAGTACCCAGCGGCCTACCAGTGTCTGGGATCTGTCAATATTTTGTATCCGTTCCCAATAGACGTCCCACTCTGTGTATTTCAAGATGTGACGGTTCAACGGTAGACTTGCTGTGTTTGTGATGGTTGATTGATATTTTTATGACAAGCAGGGACAACAAGAAATCAGAGTTGGTAGTACACTCCTGGCTTCATTTAACACACAGCCCCCGCACCGCAGCAGGGACTTTATTGTACCCTGACAAAATTATATGTAGCTGCCAAAGTTTGACAGCTTATGCAAAAATGCCAATTTTAATTGTAACACAATTATAACTTTTTTTTATTATACTTCATTAATTCAGGATGACACATTTTCAATGTTTATTTCCCTAAAATAAAACACAAAAAAAATATCATAACAGAAAATGGTCACACGTTTTCAAAATAGATTGTGCCAATCATTTAGTCAATTCCTGTCCATCTTCTTCATCCATAACGAAAACCAAACAGAGAAGTGCATACTCCAGAGGCTCCACCGCTCACCACCCCCCTCCCCCTGTGCACCCCCCCCCCCTACAGAAGGGCTGCGGCTACCACCTGGACCTGACGATCGTGGCCATCATGCTGGGCGTGTGCTCCATCATGGGCCTGCCGTGGTTCGTGGCGGCCACCGTGCTCTCCATCTCCCACGTCAACAGCCTCAAGGTGGAGTCGGGCTGCTCGGCGCCCGGCGAGCAGCCCAAGTTCCTGGGCATCCGGGAGCAGCGCGTCACCGGCTTCATGATCTTCATGCTCATGGGCTGCTCGGTCTTCATGACCTCGGTGCTCAAGGTGAGGGCGCGCCGTTCGTGTTGTCTAGCCGAGCTTTAAGGGAAGCCTGCCCGGGTGGGTCTCATCTCTTGAAGGGGCTTTGGGGGAGATTCGGGAGTTGTAAAGTGAGAGTAAGCGGAAGGTTTTGGAACTGAACACCATAAAAATAAAGTCCCCGCCCTTCCTCTCTGCTCTCCTCTTCCCTCATTTCTCAGATCTTCTAAAAGATGAATAGATGATGGCTGTGGTTTCTAACTAATTACAATTAATTAATCTAGGATTTGTGTTGTGTTTATCAATGTGGCTTGTTCATCGTAGTTATGATCTCGAGGGCTTTGCAGGGCATTAACCCAACGTTTTATGGTCAGGTATACAGATGGTTGCGTCCAGCAATTTTTAGCATGGTAAACATACGTTTGTATTTTATTGTAAACAAACAGGTTGAATAAATGCACTGCGTGATGAAAATAAAAACCAATGCATGTCCATGCATATGATAATATGATAATACCTATTGTTTGATGGACTGGAGGTTCTGAGATGCTGGTGGTGTTTTTATAAACTGCATTGACTCTTGTGTGCTTTGTTTCTCCTCAGTTCATTCCCATGCCCGTGCTGTATGGAGTGTTCCTCTACATGGGCGTCTCTTCGCTGAAGGGCATCCAAGTAAGACCGCTCTCCGTTGCTCGACTAAAGATCACACGGCGATATCTCTTTGTTCCCTCTCTTCAAAACACTCATTGTGCATCGGCTGATATCGATGAAAAGCTTCCCTTTTACAAAGCTCCCCCTTTGATCATTTGAAATTGTGGGACAATGTAACATAAAGGGTTTCCCCTCCGTGCATCGAAGCAGCCATGCCACTTGATTACGAGGGGGACTGCAATCAGCCAAGCAAAATAGAAATGTAAATGTATAAATGATGTAACATTATATATATTAGAGAAATATCCAGTATAAGTACTGAGAAAATAGTGCTGTGTCATACAACATAAAAAATGCATGATGAAACTGAAGCTGGCATTTCGAACGGCACCACGCACCCACCCACACCCACACACACACACACACACGCCAACACTGTTCCCATGGAATGAGAGACGTTTAACGAGCCCCGCCCCCTTCCTTTGTGTGGCCATAGTTCTTCGACCGCATCAAGCTGTTCGGCATGCCCGCCAAGCACCAGCCCGACCTGATCTACCTACGCTACGTGCCCCTCTGGAAGGTGCACGTGTTCACCCTGGTGCAGCTCACCTGCCTGGTGCTGCTGTGGGTCATCAAGGCCTCGTCCGCCGCCGTGGTCTTCCCCATGATGGTAATGGACGCCGCTCACGCCCACCCCTCACTCAGGATGTAGGGGGCGGGGATCGGCATGGACCTCCCAGTAGGGCCGATATGTATTGTGATTCTGTTAATGTTTAGACTCTGTGAACATTGAAAAACGCTTAAACGTATGCACTGCTGAACACACTGTCCAGAAAAGCTTTTTTTTTTAATATATATATATATACCGGTATATATATTTTAAAGTGAATATCACTACAAACTTGCTTTGTTTTTTCGGGTAATTTATTTTCTTGACTTGGGTGCTGGCTTGTTCTCCCCCCAGGTGTTGGCGCTGGTCTTCATCCGGAAGCTTCTGGACTTCTTCTTCACCAAGAGAGAGTTGAGCTGGCTGGATGACCTGATACCCGAGAGCAAGAAGAAGAAGGAGGACGACAAGAAGAAGCGAGAGCGGCAGAAACAGGTAATGGCTCCACTATGACGATGTGCTTCTTCATTCACAATGTATTTTACTATTGTTTCTGGAGGACAAAGCATTTGTGATGTCCCTTCCCTGGGGAGATGGTTAACTGAGCTTTGTGTCAAGAGAAGAAAAGCATAATTTACAGCGAGACAGACTAAAGGTTTCCACTAATGTTATATATATATTATTCATAGTTCCATAGTAATCATAGTAAAAAATCTATCAATAATAAAGTACTTCTTCTTTTAACTGACAGACAGACAGACAGACAGACAGTGTCCTCTAGAAGAGAAAGTCAATAGCTCTCCACGTTCTATTGTAGACAGGTCCATTGTGAGCCAATGTTTTCCACATCAGGGACTGCACATCCCCCAGCGGCCTGTGATTGATTGGATGTATTGTTATTGTTTGACAGGAGGCTGAGGCCAGGCTGCAGGAAGATGTGGACGCGGGGTTGAAGATATGTTACGAAGACGCTAATCACCTCAGTGTTCCTGTGAAGACACTGTCGGGAAGGTGAGTGGCATCCCAAGCCTCTGATAGGCTGAAGACGATGGTGTAACAGCAATGCTATTGTACATTGTGAAGACCCTACATGGTGGAAGTGCACTGCACAGAAACAAATATGCTAAATTGCATGCGCATTGAGTTGTTATACATCTTGTTGTACCTGCATCTGTACTTACATGTATTTTTTTAAGAATACTGTAATGGGGAATCTTTTGAATTAACTTCCAAATCAATCAAACATTGAATCCAAGATCAGTTTAACACAGTGTCGTAAGCAAGCGGCAGCCATGACCGCCTCTGTGAAGCCGTGGCGGAAGTGACTCACGTGGAGGTTGGTTGCAAAGACCAGCCCTCATTCTAAGTCAAATGGGATTTCAGTCTTGTAATGCAAAGCAAATATGTTTTCTGCCTTCGGTTAGTATCTAAGTGGCTAGTTCATCTCTATCCTATCTATTGTCAGTGGGTCAAGTTGTTAAGGATGAATTATTCATGAGTTTTGGCAATATAGACTACGCCAAGGAGGACACCAATTCCTGCCCACAATAAGCCAAAATGGTATTGATTCGGCAAAACAAAAAATCAACAAAAATCGACGGTTCCATAACGTTTGTCTGTAAACCAAAGGCTGAGGTCCTGGACGGCACTTCCTTGTTAATTTACAGTAGATTGTATGCAGTACCAAAACGGTGCACTCAAAGAATAACCAAACATTAGAAATTACACTACAGGGGCCGCACTCTCTCTGGGGAAAGACACAATTATTGGCCTAAATTGGTACCAGGTGATGAAACCACAATTCCTATAGCTCATGTCAATGCATGATGTCTGGTCATGGTGTGTGTCAGTGGTGGCTTGGACCAGCGGTCAGGTTTCTGTTGTGTTTGTCCTGAACAGATCGTACAGAATAGGACTAGTGACCCACACCATGGAAGAAGATGCTCCAGGGGTGGGTGTCTGATGCAAACCATCTGACCCACGTTACCCATTAGTTAAACAAACATAGTAAAGCTCTGTAACAGTTTGTCAGTGACAGTGTGCGCATGGCCACAACCCTCGACCATTTTGGTGGAAAAGCACCCACACACACACACACACGCACCCCACGGTGCTTTGTGTTGTGTTATGGCAGTTTGCTACTCGACGGGGAAAATGGTCGTTGATAAAAGTGTGTGTCACATTTTTATCGTGCCGGAGTAGAAATAAAAAACAAAGGGGTGTTTTTTACATTTGTATTCTCCTAATGAATCTTACCATGACTAACCAACAGTAGTTTCATGACTCATTCAAAGTGACAGCAGGGAACAGAGTGACAGTGTTTGTGTGTTGTGGATTAGTGTCGGGTGACGTTGACAAAGACAACCAACCCTGTCCTGTCTTGAGTTTTCTCCCTTGACTGGTTAATCCACTGGTTTATGCGCACGTCTGAGTCTGCTTGTGTTAACCGTCCTGTACTAACCCCTCTCACCGATCTGCCGTTTGTTGTCCCTTCTGTGTGTTTGTGTTTTTGTGTGTGTGTGTCTTTGTGTGTGTGTGTCTTGCATTCGGGCATGTAGCTCTGATTGCGACCCCTCGGTTGTTAATATCTCTGATGAAATGGACAAAAGCGGTGCGTGGAAAGCGGTGAACGTGGGCGCATACTCAAGTACCCAACATGTGCATCGTAGCGACAGGTAGCTATGACAACCCTCACCGTTGCCGCCCTGATTGGCACAGTATTCAACTTGGGTTCCCATGATTGCAATTTAGCCAGCTGGTATTTGGAATCTGCATGAGTGAGAAACCGATGTCATTTGCTTTATTTCTAATCTTCTTTCAAATAATTAATCTGTCATTGTATTACTAATCAATTATAATCAACCACAGCAAACAAATCGATTTGGCTTTAACTGATGCAATAAAAAAAGCCTGGTGTCTTTTTTATAGTCTTGCCCATGGCCTGCAACTCTTGTGTGTGTTACTGCATCACTCTATAAAAGGCATCCCAGAGAGTAGGAGAGTTCTTCAAATACAATGCCTGGAGTGACCTGCATCCACATTCCACTGTCTCTTGGTCTGTCTCCCTCTGGCACTCTCTCTTTCTCTCTGACTCACTCTCTCTCTCTTTCAGCCAGGAGAAGGTGGCGTGCGTTAGAGTGGAAGTCAACCCAGACGAACCTCGCTCGCCCGGGGAAACCTCGTCATCCGAGACCTTCTTGTGACGAAGGGGAGCATGACACTCTCCCTCCCCCCCCTCCACCCCCTCACCCCAATACTGCCACTCCTCAAACCTCTTCCCCCACCTCACCCCAATACTGCCACTCCTCAAACCTCTTCCCCCACCTCACCCCAATACTGCCACTCCTCAAACTTCTCTCCCTCCCCCCCCCTCCACCCCCCTCACCCCAATACTGCCACTCCTCAAACCTCTTCCCCCACCTCACCCCAATACTGCCACTCCTCAAACTTCTCTCCCTCCTCCCGCTTCACCCCAATACTGGCACTTCTCAAACCTCTCTTCCCCCCCCCCCCCCCCCTTCCTAGCCATGTGAGACCCTCCTCTCCACACACACATGCGCCCAGGTCAGGGCTTATCTTGTCAGGTGAGGGAAGAGTGGGGTGCTCTAACGTGCACGCCTGGTTGACTGTGTATGAAGGAAAGAGTGCACATTGACCGGGGAACACAAATGTACCTCTGCGGCTACTGCCTATGAATTTGCCCAAAGATTTGGAGTGTTTTAAATGCAAAGTAATACAAAAAAAA
Source organism: Gadus macrocephalus (assembly GCF_031168955.1). NCBI lineage: Eukaryota > Metazoa > Chordata > Actinopteri > Gadiformes > Gadidae > Gadus > Gadus macrocephalus. Next base: position 8,421,125 of record NC_082403.1, read on the forward strand.
CGGAGACATACAGATTGATATACATTGTAACACACACACACACGCACACGCACACGCACACGCACACACACACCCCAAAGGACGGTGGCCATTTTAAGTTCTTAATAGATGTTTATTATTTGAATTTCAATTTTTATTCTCCGTTAGTATATAGCCGTCTCATTTAAACTGCACTGGTTTCGCTTCTGATCTAAAAATTTTCCCAACTGTCATGATGGTAATGATGTTGTTTTCATTTGTTTTCTTTGTTGAGTTGTATATTGCATGTTCACACCAATAAGTCAATCGATAAACCAGCTTCAAAACGTATTTTGAGTCAAAAGCATTTCAGGGTTCCGGCAGTGCCAACACTCTCCCGCAGCCTCTCTCTGTGTCGTTAGTAAGCCCTGTCCGGTGTCTGATGAGTCAGAAGAACAAGGTCCATTGATACCAGGACTCTTACCCTAGATATTTCCAGAGTATTCAAACTACTCCTTTATGTTGAAGGTCTTTTCTGACCTCAGTGTTGGTATTGCTGCTCGCTAGTTGGTCCAACGATGCATAACTTGTAACATATGAAAAACATTTCAGAGGCCATATCTCTTAATTGTACTGTACAGCAAGCACTTTAGATGCATATGCCAGTAGGTTTTAGTTTTGTCAACCGATAGTTTGTTATGTACAAGTGTATCTGTCGAAAATGTACGCTGAGCTGTTGCTCCAATGTCTCTTATTTTGTCAGTATACTTTTTGCAGGACTGGAAACGCAATCATTTTCATGAATATAGTTTCTACAATGTTGAGGCGCAGGAGAGTATATTGAGAAGTAGGTCACCTGAACTGTGTTTTCCATGTCGATACTCTTTGTGTAATACATGTTGTAAAGATACCTTGGTAAAACCAGTATTACAACTGTAATTGAATGCACAAAAAAGACTTTCCACAGTAATCTTGAAAGATAAAACCTTTGCTGTATGAGAGAAAGTAGTTCTCGTTTGGCTCAGCGCAGTCCTGTTTTAGCAATAAGTTTTCAATCCCATAAAATGTATGGATCATTATCCAACAGCCAGCAGTGGGTATTGATCTTGTGTCTATTTGTGTCTGTACTCTTCTTACCTGTATGGGCAAAACGCTTATGTGCCTTTTGTGAAAGCTTTTCATGTGCAAGTCTCGACATTTCAAGTGTTAAAAAAACTCATTGGTACACGGTGGCCCACATACTGCCAAAGAACAGCCAGGGCCATTTTCCTTCATTGAACTGTACTGTGGCTTATATGTCAACGCTCACGCCAGGTGTTTGATGTAAACTAAGTCTGAGCCGGGGGCACACAGCGGCCCTGATTTGCTGCTGGTCTCGTCTCCTGTTTTAATAATATATCTGAAAAAAGAGAATACAGTGTACTATTGTGTCATAGCCGTTGTGGTTTTGTTCACAAACTAAATGCTTTCGAAATCAATTGTAGAGGTACTGGTGTTTGAACTTTTGTGAATGTCAAAAAAACAATTGTACCCTTTTCTAAAATTAATAATGATCTTGCTGAAACAGAAAGCCGTCGCTGACGGCGTTCGCTAGAATTTAAGTGTTTCCATGTGAACGATATTCAACACCTACCCGACACACAAACACAGTTGGTAGATTCAACCATTGTTAAACAATCACCTGGCAGTGATTACCTTGATGGAAAAAGACTACAGATATATACAGAAATATATTTTCTCTCTCTAATGTTGGTTATTACAATTGACTGACACACACAAGGTCTCTACAGAATCTACATTTCAACCAACTTTCAAAACCTACTCCTCAAATGAACAAGTGGCTTAGAATCTCTTAGGCACTTGACATTCAACACATTCTGGTTAAAACAATTACTGTATGGAAATACCATTGGCACACCAGATTAACGTGTACTTCTACTGTAATGACTATAAAAACATTATTTTTTTGTAATAGAAGGCAATAAAAAAAAAAAACTTAAATATGTGGATTCTGTTTAATGATTGTGAACCTGGTTGAATAGAAGACTGCGCACAAGTTTAATCTTTGCCAAAGACTATAGTAAACAGTTGGACCTGATAAAATTGTTTAATTCAATATTACTTTGGTCGGCGACATTTTGTGATGTCGAGGGATTTCTAGTAATGGAAAATCCTAATGTCTCGGATTAGAAACGCTGTGGCAGATTTAAACGTCTCCCCAATGAAAAATTAATGTCATGATTTAATACAAAACAATGACAAACATTACTACCATTTTCGCGGCGGGCAATGTTAGGTGCCATCACGATGATCAAGTCAGGTGACTTCCGGTTCAGACTTTAACAGGAGCTCTGCCGACAACGACGTTCTAAAATATGAACAGAACTTCAAAATAAACTTTACAGGCAAAAGGTGCTCACATAAGCCCACTGCCCGTCAGTCAAGGGTCTGATTTGCTACACTGCATGATTGTCAGGGAGAGTTACAGACATGACCTTGTGTGTAGATGGCGTGTCACGACGTTGATGTCTGAAGGGCACTCTGCAAACCTGTCAACGCAATCAAATGAAGCCGTTGTAACGTGAGGGCCTCGATTAATTTATTGAGATGAGTGAAAGGGGTGACAGATGCAGTGATTATCAACCCAGTGTACATTTGGGTGATGCTTAACCTCAAATGGGTAATCATCTTAATTCAATTCTTTAGGCCTCAAATGTTGTTACAGAAGATTACACCGCCATTGTGTCGAGGATATTCATTTTCAAAAATACCTTATCTTTCAGAACATTTGGTTGAACGTGTAGTCAACAAGCTATGCCGAGTAGCATTATATTGGAGTCATTACTTTCTTCTTACAATTATAATATATTAAATGCCACTGCATTCTATTAAGAATAAAATACAAAGGCCTACATTTCATAAAAGATAAGTACAGGGGAAAACTATTCATCAAAACTAAAGCACATCTTAATCCATCCCTGAAATCAGGGATGGTAGCATTTTATAACACAATTCTGTAATTGCATAGTCGAATAGTATAACTTGGGACTGTGCCTCTTTTGGACAGACTGTCTAGAGTCCGTTCACGATGTGGACAATGCTGATAATTATAATAAAACTACAAATATCGTATACCATACAAAGACAATATCTACATTTTGTGTGACAGAAAAATTCAATGGCCAAGAGACAATATGACAAAGGCGACGTTCCTGTTATTACATGAAATTAATATAACGACACAATCACTTTACCAATCCAACAGGCAACTCGCACTCCTAGAAGTAAAAAAAAAAAAAAAAAAGAGAATATTCTTTCCGACACTTGAATAGGTGTTGTAGCTTTACTGTAGCAGTCATGTGAATCATATGCGTTGAACTTCGTCTTGAGTTTCAGGGTGGTTTGATAAGGGACTTGGCCACAGTTCAGTGGAAAATACTGGATGAGGTTCGCCTGTCCCATTTGGCTGTGTTGAGACGCCCGTGGTGAGGGGCCCGCCTGGGCCTCAGTTCGCAGCATTCTGCGGCCCCTCGGGGATGAGCGACATGAAGAATGTTACGATGAACGACCAGGTGGTGGACAGGAAGTTGGCCTGGGGGGCAACATCCGTGTCCTCCGCTCCTTCTCCTTCTGCACCAGCTCCACCCTCATTATCCTCATCACCGCCAACCCCAGTATTATCATCAGCGCCGACACCACCATCATCAGCACCAGCCCCATTATCTTCATCAGGGTCATCGTCGTCGTCGTCGTCCAACGTGTCATCCATCGCTCCCTCCTAAACAGGGTGGACATCGTTGTCTGGGTTAGGATAGGCACCTCTTACGGCCTAGAGCGAGGCGCAAGTTGCATTTAAAATCAAAGTCAAATATTTAAGGTCCCCTTTTCTAACCACCGATGGTCATGTTGATAAGCCTTTACAAGCCACTTCCCAATCCACCATCTAGCGCCAGCACACAGAAAGATAGGGGACCATTTAAGCCAACAAACTAGTTTGCTTGTATTCCTGCTAATGTTTACCTGGTATAAACACATATGTGAGGATGCATTCCCCTCCTTGGCAGATGAAAGCCCCAGTGTCTTAAAGAGAGTGTGGTGTTCTGTATGGCTCAAGGGGTCGTGTGGTAGAGGGGGGTTACCTGGGGGTCTGCGTTGTCCTCCGGCAGGGCCCCGTCCTCCCCTGCCTGGGCGTCGTTCTCCAGGTTGAATGGGAACCAGCCGGCCTGGTGCCTGGACGGGGAGGAGCAACACATCAGTCGGCTTGAAGAAAGACACAGCGCAAGGAGTCCTATCAAGTATGTAATGTTAAACATAGATTTAACCACAAAATTAAAACGGGTTTGGGAGTTGTATATGCTTAGGATTAAAACAGGTTTGGGAGTTGTATATGCTTAGGATAATTTAAATATATATATATATTAGCCTGGTTTACCTGTCCATCCACCTACCTGCCTGCACTCTGCCCGCCGTGCACTCACTGAGCATGACAGGAGTCTTATACAAGGCTAGGCAGACCCATTGCTAAAGCTAGCCAGATAGTCTTTTTCAGTTGGATACCTTCAAAAACAAGAAATTGCCTAGCGGCCTACCTTTCAAGCATTGGAACAGTTGAGGAAGACTAAAAGGTACCCAGGAAAACACAGCCAACCAACAAAGGGTGCGGAGGGGAGAAGACTCACAGGTTGAGGACCAGGATGGCGCCCATCACCAGGACGAAGCGGCTGAAGGAGGAGTAGAAGTACACGATGCTGATCAGGATGGCGGTGCGCGACATGGTGTACACCCAGTCCAGCCAGTCGCGGTTCTCCTCCTCCTCATTGTTGTTGTTGGGGGCGTCAGCCGGACGCGCGGCCGCCTGGGCCCCCTCCACGTTGTTGTTGACGTTGTTGCCGTGGCGATACTCCCGAGGGGGCTGGGAGGCGTCCATTGGCCACGCGGCGCCGGCGGGCTGGTTCCGCCAGTGCTGCTGCGCTGAAGCGCTCCACGCCTGACTGGGAGGGCAAAGAGGGAGTGGAGTTCTATTTAAAAGGTCATTGTTACAATAGCAGGAATAGGGTTAGCTTTAGGGTGCTTATGGTTAGGGTCAGTACTGAGATCACACAGAGGGGGGCGCTGTTGAGGTACTCATTAGCGGTAAATAGAAACAGGTGAGGCTGCAGGGGAGTCTCAGGAAGTGACTCGCTGCAGGGGAGTCCCAGGTCCCGTTTACACGAAGGGAAAACGCAGATATTTTCACACGGTTTGGCCTCTCATTTACACGAAAACGTCGTTTTTGTCACAGAAAACGATCATTTCTAAAAACTCCGGCCAAAGTGGAGATTTCTGAAAACGCCGGTTACGTGTTGTCGTGTCAACGGGTAGAAACGGGGTTTTAGGTTCTGAAACGTCACATTATGCGCCAGGAAATGCTTAACGTCATATGAGCGCCCTATGTGTGTTCGAAACCGCGTACTTGCTTACTACTCCTACTAACTATGACGTCAAATTGAGTAAGCGAGAACTTAGTAAGCGAGTAGTATCCGAATGTCTTCTACTTCCGGAAAGATTTTGAGTAAGCATCGCTAGCTTACTAGACGTACTAAACTGCCCCAGAATGCACTGCGTCTATTCAAAAGAACAGTGGAAGCAATGGCGCTAAACGGGGAGCCGCAGCAGCAGTGCTTTTAATAATTGTTTAACAATTGTTTTAACATATCACCGCAAATCCTTAGGTTGAAGGTGTACTGTGACGTTAAATGTGACGTTTATATATGTATTTATAATGTTTATTAACGGCGCCCGGTCGGTAGGTTATTGACACGTCATTTGATTCACGTCATCTGAGGTGGTTAAGTAAGGACGGTCTTCTGAACGTCGATTACTCAAATGGATTACTCAATCATTATTTAAGGATTCGAGAAGTAAGCCAAATATTTAGTAGGTAGTAAGCAGTAAGCACGTAGGCGGTTAAGACGCTTGTGTTATTCGTTGTTGTTGATTCTGAGGATTCTGATTGGCTTGCATGGCTTTATCCTTTTCCCTACACTGCCGCCCATAGGTTTGGCATAGTTATAATGTCCCAACGGCGTATTTATCCGTTTTGATGTAAACGACAACTTTTTTGAAAACGATGTTGTGTGCACAATGTTATTTTTGAAAACGGAGGGGGGGGGATATTCGTTTCTATAAATACCCTGCTACGTATAAACTTGGCCCCAGGCCACGTTTCTACCCGTTGACACGACAACACGTAACCGGCGTTTTCAGAAATCTCCACTTTGGCCGGAGTTTTTAGAAATGATCGTTTTCTGTGACAAAAACGGCGTTTTCGTGTAAATGAGAGGCCAAACCGTGTGAAAATATCTGCGTTTTCCCTTCGTGTAAACGGGGCCTCAGGAAGTGAGGCTGAGTTGAGGGTTTCTGGCGGTGGCTCTCTGCAGGTGAGACTCGAGTTGATAGGATTAATACAGAGGACGCACGGTTTTGTTGAAGACTTCCATGAGAGAACTTTTGGGTTGCAGCACTACGGGATCCAAAGCACAGGCTGGTCACCTGGAGACGAGGTGGCGGTGCGGCGTGTCATGGAGAGAGCTGATCGCCTACGGTGGCTGCGGACCTACGGTGAGTACCTCGCAGCAAACCCCCTAGATAGGGGAGGCTGGACTCGCCCAGGGAAGTTCAGGAACATACTTCAAGTTCGACGGGCCAGACAGACATGAGGTCACGGGCTGCCTGCCCAGATGAATAACGATTGTGGTAGGTCTGGCTCGTCATGGATTAAGAAGATAAAAGCCCCCCCACTCACCAGGGTTCAAGACTGCCACCAAAAAGGTTGCATGTGCAACCATTTATTATGTGGATGTTATAGGGTCCTCCGGATAAAAAATATATTCTAATTGATTCAAACACATTTTATTGGAATAACAAAGCAAAACTGCAATATCGCAGAAGTGCTATTCGTAGCAAGTAAGTGGCTTCAGATCTACTCTTTGTCCGAGTCGGTTACAGCAGAGCGTTGATGTAAAGCGGCTGGTTGCACACCACACGAGCGCCAAGTTGGGCAGCTTCGATTTATTTTAGGTCTTGTTTTGTGTTCAATATATTGAGTGGTAAAGAACGATGAGCCAAGGTATTGAGCAGGGCTGGAATTTATAGTGTGGCTGTACGGCGGCGCCGGTGTGAGTGCTTTCATTGGAAACACGACCCAATGAAGACACTGCTTTCAATGTGTGGCGGTACTTCAAATGATCATAAAACGAAAAAGGTGGTTTGTACATTTTGCAAAGTTTCAATGAAATTTTACCTCAGCCCTAGCACTATTCAAGAGCATGCAAAGAAATGCACTATTGAAATGCCCATATCCGGTTATGATAAGAAATATATCTTAACCGGATATGATCAGCCTGTTATCATTGGTATGCATGTTTTTTTTTTATTATAGGAGGAAGAGTACTAACGGTACGTGAGGAAAGAGATGTCAAGGCGTGGGCGGTATAAAAAAGAGGACATCCTATGCAGTAGAAACATTTTACATTGTATTTAAAGTTACTGATTCTTTGAAAATGAATGTACACAGGATGTCCGGTACATGAGAAAGGAGTGGTGAAAAAAGGGGTGCGACCAACTCAAAATAGTTAGTGGCACAAGTGCCACCAGTATTATAAAATGTTAGTCTTGAGCCCTGTTCAGTGCCGATGAGTATGATTCTGATTTAAAGACAGAATGTACTTACTAGTGCATGTAGTACTGACGGAAGTATTGCTGCTGCCACCACATAAGGGTCATGGTGTTGTACGTGGGACTTTCTGTTGGGTTGGTTGGAGGAACTGGCTGTGGCGAATACTGGTTCCATGGTAAACTGCCAAACAGAGTTTAAGTTTAGACAAAGAAGCACAGAAACAAACAATCCTTCAATCCCATAATGGATCATGAGTGACTCGTGGGCTTAGTGTTTTAAAGAAGGTTTACCCATGCATGAAGGCTGGATGCATGGGGTAGTAAGGGCCATGCGTTCGATGCTGGACCCCATCGCTGCTCTGCGATTGGCCGCTCTGAGACGTGGACGGGTTAGCAAAACTCTGTTGGGGAAAAAAGGGAGGGAGGGAGGGAGGGAGGGGGTGGGGTCGGGTTTCAGCCATGAGGTTTTTTTTACACAATACAATAATCGGGCACCCCAAATGTGAACGGTTACAGAGAGTAAAGAGTATGGGGTGCTGTGGCGTTGGGCTGCAAAGATGAATCGATGGAACAGTTGGTCATCGATCGACAATAAATGGGTAGAATCTCATTTCGATAATAGATTTATCGTTTCATTGATGCATCAAGTATAAACAACAAATAATTGCTAATTATTTTGTAGTTAAATGGCAATATTTCAGTCCACGGATCATAATAAAATAAATTAGTTTTTCTTGAGTTTTTCTTGCATGTGATGATGCTTGCTGTGATGGCATTTGCTATTTATAACAGTGGATGGACTAAATGATCAATCTAAATAATAATGGACCATGAAGATAGGCTTAAATGGCCTCCCACCCCTGCTGTGGTGGTGCTAATGAGAAGGCTGAGGATGATGATGAAATGAAGGGCAACCGGTGAGCAGTTAGTGGCAAGCGCACCGTGGGGCCGGCGGGGGGGCCCGGCGGGGCCTTATTACTGCTGCCGTGGGCCTTCGGGGAGGGCGGGGGGGTGCGGGACGCACACACCAGATGGAGCATGTGGTACTCGTCCTGCTGTGAGACACAGACCCCGCGTCGTTAGCAGAGGAGGGCCACGTATTGCATAACTCATGATGCAAACGAAGGGGGGGGGGGGGGGGGGGGGGGGGGGGGGGAGATTGATTGACACTTATTGATTGTGACATCAAATAACAAAGTTGTAATCGCAGCACTTCTTCTAGTCTGGAAATCAAAGTGGAATGCCTGCAATTCCAATGCTTATACTTTTATTCCCCGTCAGGCATTTATTAAAAAAAATGTTTTAATGTCTCAACTATCCTTTAGTTTTTCGAACACATAATATAATTTCAACACTAAGCAATAAAGTAGCTGTTTGAGTGGGAAAACATGAAACGTTCTATCCTTATAATTCTCCTTCTACAAGGAAAATACAAGAGGTGCCATAGAGCCAGGACCTACCGTTCTCAGGACATCTTTTAAGGTAAGGTGATCCAAAAGGAGCTTCCCAGAATACACCAACCTTTGGTCTTTCGAGCTCTAATAAAATATCACAGAACGATACAATAAAAAAAAATGGAAAAAACAGCAATTCAGATTAAACTTGCACATTAATGTCTTCAAATGTCTATTACTAACTTAAGCAGGCGCTTATTTTAGCCTATCTAGAAAGAAGTTTGACTTAAATCATGGCTTTACTTCTGCCTTATCCCTTGACGACATGCATTTCCTTTCCCAAATTGTTTTAGCTTTTATTTATTTGTATTTTTTCCTGCATAAAGGGGTGTTGTGAATGGGGGATGGTTGGATTATGATGAACATGACTTTACATAGAGAGTTTTCGGAATGAAGTGGCCGGTCATAGAAATAAAAGGATGTTTGATCAAAAAAGCTTATGACGCAACATGTGAGCCTTGCTGGAACGGGTCGCAATTGCTTTAGATAAATACAATTTAGAGAAGAAACACGGCAGAGCGGCAGCCGTGCTACAAAAGGATGACTGGGACGCTTTACATATCAAGCACCTTTCCTTCCTATTCAGAAAAGCAGTCATAACAGTCCCAATTTGGTAACAAAAAAACAAATCAGGGTTCGCTGTAGAGAACGCTTAATGCTATCCTAAAGCACCTGGCTTTTCATAGGCCAGGGCACTGGAGGAAGCCAATAATTTCTTGGCTGCATCAATTAACTGATCATTCCAAAATATTTGTTTAGGCTAACCTGCAAATTCTGGCCTATCATTTAAATAAAATAAGAGTTTGATCATAAAAGCTACCATGTATGATCGAAGGACATACTGTAATTCCTTAAAGCTTGTCTGTGCTTCCATGTCACCAATGTTTAATTATCGATTATTAACGATTGAAGGTTCGTAAAGGTAATGCAGTGGTTAAGGGACACTCCTACACTCCTACTTCCCCAGAAGAATATTAAAATCAACCATAGATAAATGACCACATTTCTTGAAATGTAAACGAGAATCTGTAAATATGTTGTAATATGCTAATCTGTAAAACATACAGATACAGTCCTTTCCACTTCTTAACAGAGCAAAATAAAATGACTATACTCTGGCAATAATGGGTTAAAGGTCATATGGTCTCATGTAAACAAAAAAATGATCGGACATTGAATACTCACAGGTTTACTGGGGTAAACATCAGTGAGGTGGGCTTTCAGCTTCTCCACTGTCCAGTTCTCGAAACAATTAATTCTCTGGTCGGTGTACTTCTGGTTCGGTGCCTTGATGACAAGAATCACCGGGATGTCTACAACACCTGGATCCATTTGGCAAAACCATTCGTCTTCAGATTAAATATGAATCTTAGGTGTCCATATCATGGCCCTGTTGGCCTGTTTCCCTCTTGTGCGAAGACGACCAAAAATAAATCCGTGTCCCACCGTCCCAGGCGGATCTATCCCAATGGAGCCCCCCAAAAATACCAGTGAGTGGAGACCGCGATGATAGGCCTGGTGGATAGAGGAACAAGACAACAACTAAATTACTAAATTATTAAGATAAGGCTGCGTCTAGGGTCACTTAAGGTATTCACGTTTAGGTTCGCTAGACTACAACTAAGCATGGAAGTGTGCATACAGAGAGATACCGTTGACCTGTAGAATATGCATTAATATGCAAACGTCTGCAACCAGAAAACGTGAGGCGTTTTAAGGAGACATCCTCGCTTAAGCAAGACATAACACCTCTAGATCAGCAGGCATGAAGTAAGCATCCTACCTTGACAGCTTATAACTGCTAAAGCAAAAGTTGTTAGCCAACTCGGCTAACCCGAGGTAAATCGATAACAAACAGTTACGGTCCATAACATGCACATCCGCTTACCTCAGCCAGAACAACAGATTATATTTGGTGGAAAGGGGGCGGACGCGTTGTCAGACAGTATTTTGACATTGACTCGTCGTCTTGTCCATGTTTGCCCGTCGTCTTGTAAGCTATAAGTAGAAAGAGATGGGGCAATCGAGTCCGGAAATGACGTCACGCAAGCGTCGAACAGCTGATCGTTGAGTACGTTCAGACAGGCTCCACGTTATCAACATCTTTTTTTGTATTTTTTCGATATACATTTTACATATTTGATTAGAATTATTATTTGTAATGCTTTTTATTACATGAAGCTTATGATTACCGGTTGTTGGCCATTTAATTTTAGCCTGGCTTCGGCTTTTTACCTTGTTTTGTTTTTAACACTGCATATTTATGCAGTGTTTCAAACAAATCCTTTGCTGGAACGAGATCTCCATCTTCAGGAGTTTTATTTTAAGCAGTGGCTTTCAACGCTTTCCTTAGATGAAATTTAATTCATAGAATAACATCTAGCGGCTATCCCATTTGGTGGCAGTATGGTTTGTCAATTCAGAGCTGGGTACGCTTTCTTCTACGATGGCCTTTTTTTTTATTTATTATAAGGCATCGGGCAGCCATATTTCTTTAATCAGTGGTGGACAATACTTAAATATCTTTCTGGCGTTAAAAATCCTTGAAAAAGTTTGGAAGGTCTCATAAAGGCCTAATATTCTAATATTATTATTTCAGTATCATTCAACTGAAATGTTTTCTATAAGCCTGCAGCCAAGTCTGCTCTTTTCCTTCTTTCAGGCCAAATAAACACTTTGGTAGTTGTTGCAGCACATGATATATTATCTCTCTCTCTCTCTCTCTCTCTCTCTCTCTCTCTCTCTCTCACAGCCTTTCTCTCTCTCTCTCTCTCTCTCTCTCTCTCTCTCTCTCTCTCTCTCTCTCTCTCTCACAGCCTTTCCATCCCTCTCTCTCACGGCCTCTCTCCCCCTCTCTCGCTGCCTCCCTGGGGACTTTTGACAGAAAACGCTAGCTTTCAAACTGATATGGGTCTCCATGTCCCACCTCTAACCACACTGCATTAGCGTTAACCACATGTTTTTAATATCCTTCTCCCACTGTGCGGATCTGTTATATTAGCTTGCTGCATTCTTCACACGTTAGTATTTCCGACGATGGCTGTGGCTTCATCGACTTCCTCCATTCTGGTTTGGCAGACAGAAATGATCTAAATGTCTATTCAGAAGGCCTGTGAAACTATGCTATCTGATGACTACGGCTTGTTTTGCAAGAGAGGCATTTTCTCGTTTGTTTCTGTGTTAGTTTTTTCATTTTCTTAATGATCAGGATATATGGCCATAATTCAAACATCGGTTTTTACAACTTATCTGGATCCAGCCGTCCTACTATGTTAAAGCAGAACTTCTGGGGGGTGACGGGCAGGTAACGGGTTGTTTCCTGTTTTATTACAGAGATACTCTCCGTGAAGTGGATTAGTTGATATAATGCCTTCACAAGAGGATTTTTAGACACTTTTTTTGCAGTTTACTACTGCTGGCCGAGTCCGTCTTTGTCAATTACATGCTTACATTTTCATGCCTCATCTCAAGCAATATGATCGGTCGAAAAAAATATGAGGTGAAAGAAAGGGAAATGCCCCGTTCACACATATTTAAGATCATCTGCCATCAGACTTCAAACGTTCATCTTAAGTCTTATTCGCGAGATTAGTCAACGACTAGTCTCAAGAGTCGTTGATGGCTGTGGTTTCATCACAGCCAGATCTGCTTGTTTGTATTTGTGTGCAACGTAGACAAGGAGGCGAGATGAGAAGGAAATCCCTTGAACATGTCGATGCACTGAAGTGCTGAAGTCTGACACACACACACACACACACACACACACACACACACACACACACACACACACACACACACACACACACACACACACACACACACACACACACACACACACACACACACACACACACAGATGGTTTGTCCTCAGTGGTCTTTCAGTGTTCCGTTTGACTTAGGCCTACAGTGGTAATGGGGCATGAAAGGAAGGAAAAAATATCTGAAAACAGAATTTACCTAGGCTATCACACATCATGCATTGGTGTTGATGGCTGCTTTTCACAGAACTCCTGAGTGTGAACGTCACGGCACGGAACTGCATCCAGACACGGCGAGAAACTCACCGGCATCATGCGGTGAAGGAAGTATCTTATTTAGCTCCAGTTCACAGCTTGAACACAAAAGGGGTTGAAATTGGACAATTTGCCTTTATAAGGCATGAGGACTGAGAGACAAAGTCAACATACTGTTGCTCACAACATTTCCCTGTCTCTATTTTTCAGAACAGCAAAACCGCCTTTCAGGGCTAATTGGTTATTTTGACTGGAAGCAACCATCATCTTCTGGGTATTTGTGTCAAAGCATCAAATTGCCTCGGAGCAAGGTTGTATGTTTAGATGTATCAGGCCTGGAGGACAAATAGACAAGCTAGTGTCTATTTGTTAGTGTGCCCTAAGCTAGGGCACACTAACAGAAGTGGGACATAAATAAAAGGGGGCCCAATAAACAGTGATTGATGTCAGAGTAAAGATCTTTTTTAAGCTTTCCTTTTGCTACGTGGAAACTCTGGACTTTGTTGATGTTCATTTGCTATTTTCGTCTTTGAATGATGGAGACAAAGGTCTCGGCGGCTTGGCTTTCTGTATTTGTTTCTCTGGGTTCTGGGTGTACAACCACGGAAAATGTGAGTCAAAGACATCTCAAATAAGCTGTGTCTCTGATAGTTCAATTATTTTCTTTGACGTGGCATCAAATAATGTACATTTGGATGAGAAAATATCTCATTAAGACATATTATTTTGAAACATATTTATTTATTTTGGCCTTTTGTTAATGATGTGAACGCATAAATAATAGTCACACATTTATCATCATCACACAGCAGTCAACATCTTGGACATAAGCCAATTCAGAATACATTTGATGTGTGAGGCATCAGTGTGGCTGAATAAATTAAAGTTAGGGAGTATATACAGTATATATGTATAATAAAGGATATATGACCCTTCCCTTTATTTCAGACCTCAAACTAGACATGTTAAAGGTACACATCATTTTAATCCAGAGTCAAGGTTGTCAAGGTTTGGTCCTTGCAACAACCTGAAGTAGCATGTAGCATGCACTAGGTGGCAGCATGCATTCAGAAAAGCTCATTCCTAACTAGAAGAACTGACCTATTCAACATAAATAAGGAGGATTTAAATGATTGAATAAGAATGAAACATTGTCATATATGTGATTGCTGCACGCATAATGTCTTCTTTGCCGTGAATATAAAAAGTGTGTTCATTTGTTCTTAAAAGCTACATTTTTACAACCACACCCCTATGTAACTTAACTCGCATGCAAGAGTTAAAGTGGTCAATTTGTTCATTGTAGTCTGTATGTTGCATTGCATCATACATGCATTGAGTCTGGCACGCATGGATTATTATAACATCATGTGTAGATTGATTCACTGAAGTATTCCAACAACAAATTGATCCGTGCCCTATTCAACTCCTTTAAAAACAACGATGCAACAATGCACCCACATGAATAGGACAACTTTCCTGTCTTTTATTCAAAAGGTCAGGTGAGGCAGACAGACACCCCAGTGTTACCTCTTAGACTTTCTGGCAGTGGTGCTGAGGTGTGTGTGTGTGAGGTGCAATGTGTTTATGTGCAAGTTCAGTTTTTGTAAGCATTTATGTTCACACAAGACAGTATTCAGTCTGCAATTTGTAGCCATTTATAACACTGTTGCTTCCGTCCTACTCATTCGAATATGTAGGCTACTGTCTATCATTACATCCCTTGCGTTACCTTTTCTCTTTGTGCTTCCTACCTTTAGTGCACAGTGCCATACAAGAGCAAATTCCCCCTAAAATATTGTCATACACTTTTCGTTTTTTGTTATGTCTGATGAAGTGGCACCAGTGATCCAGCGGCAGTGCTGCGCCACTGCTGGATGCATGGAGGGGAAACACTGCGTCCCCATGGTAACAAGCTTCCTGTCCGCCTGAGCTCCATAAACGGATTTCCTTCGAGACGGAGGGAGGAGAGAGTGAGAGAGATGGATGATGACGTCACGAAAGTTTTGCAGGTTTTCTGCTAAAACCGATTTTTCATTCACAAAAAAAGAAACTACGAAGGGAGAAACTTTTCACAACAGCTCTGCAAGGCTGAATTCCTGGGCTCTCAGTCTCTCAAAGGAGGACATTCAGTTTATTTGCAATATTCTATTCTACTAAAGGGGACTACCTTCAGGTGTTCCGAGCACAATGTTTCACCTGTAACCGCATCAGGTGTCCGGGAGTGACTCACCTCCTGTATTCCGATGACGCAAGTGGATCGCAAGTGTGATGCGCCCCACCGTTGAGCATCATCGCTCTGCATGAGCCCTCACCCTGGAGATCTTTTCTGTACTAGTGTGGTGTGCACACAGTCTGGGTTTGCGAAGTGAAAAGGGAGCTGCGGGACAATAAGGCGTGACTCAACCCTTTCTATCTTCCAATGACATTGCTCTCACCCCTCCCCTCTGGCCAGGAACCTCATTCATGCCGAGGATGTTACAATATAAACACAAGGTCAACTCCTTTTGTGTTCTTTTCTCAAATGCATCCTGTTGGCTGTGGAACGAGTGAAGCAGTGGTCGTAGAGTGCAAGGGGTATGTTACTAAACCAAAGAGCTTTAGATAACCACATGTAGCCTCATCGTCACCAGGAGATCGTGCCGTGGTCTTTGGGGCCGCTCAGGCTCTGCGGCCCTGTGTCCATGTTCCACAGTGCCGTGAATGGCTCACCGAACTCATCGGATGTACGTGTGTGTGTGTGTGTGTGTGTGTGGTGTGTGTGTGTGTGTGTGTGTGTGTGTGTGTGTGTGTGTGTGTGTGTGTGTGTGTGTGTGTGTGTGTGTGTGTGTGTGTGTGTGTGTGTGTGTGTGTGTGTGTGTGTGTCACCGGCTGCTGCGTGTGGCAAGGTCATGAATAAAGGTTGTTTTTGGAAGGCTCCAATTGGTGCCGCGAAAAGACCCCAAATAGCCCTCCCCATGACACCGACGGGGTGTTCGTCCTACATCAAGGGGCGTCCTTGTGTGGCGGAAGAATGTGTGCAGTGTCATTATCGGCTTTAAGAAAAGACCAGAGTGGCTGGTAACCGAGCTCCCAGCCTTAGGGATAATTGTCATGCAGAGACAAATTTGAGCCTTGTCTTTAAATGCAGAGCACGGCTGCGATGGTGGGGCTACTCGGTAGCCCATTCCGAAACAGATGGTGCTAATGAACGTACATTTGTGGTGCCAATGTCACGACAATAGCGTCTATTTGGGGGTGCAACGTAGTAACTCTATATATAACCGAGGGGAGGTAAAATGAAACAACTGCATCCGACTTTCAGTGTAACCTCGGAGGGAGTCTGGCTTCCGTTGCACGATATCGAGGGAATATTCAATCAGAACTCCTCACCTTGTGGCTCGGCAATGGTCACGCTCAGGGATATTGCTCCATGTAACATTTTGTCCTTTTTACCAAACGCAGCTAGATTGAGGCAACCGTGATGAGTCAATGCTACATTTAGATGTACCAATATTCATGGGGCACCATAACCTTGTTAGGTTCCTCCACCAAAATGGATCTCAGGGTGAGAATGTCCGGATAAGGGACGAAAATATCCAGATGCATGACCTGCTATTGCGAAGAACATGTTCCTTGCAAATGTCTATCCCCCTCCACCCCAGCCCCCCTCCCCAGCTCCGTCAGACAATACATTCATTGCCTCGGGAACAGTCCAGGAGATTTGCCTTGAACTGTTTGTTTTTACAAAGCGTTCATATAATTCAGATCTTTATTTTATTATTTTTCACTATGTATCATTAATGTATCTATTAGTTGCACACTTCTTTTTCACTTTCAGTACTTCATAAAGATTTTTCTGTGATCAACCAACTCCTACTCCACTTTCAACTTACAAAATAATAAGGAAATAATGCTTCAGATTCCCATAGCTATTCTCTGTTTTTAGGAACTTGTTTGTGCAGATTGGTTGTACTTCCTCCAATATTCATTGTTTTTCTTTGATTCTTCTCCGCCTCACTTCTGATTGTTATTGGATAAAAGGCTATTTTCTAGCTTTATTAGAGTGTATTGTTTGTAATATAGTTGGTTGTCATCTAGCAGTCTAGGTCCCACCAAGTTTCCCCACAAAACATGCACATCCTACTGCAAAAAAGTCTGTTATGCACTGATTTGTTGCTTTCGAGGAATATTGACTTAAACCTGTGCAAGACACATACATTTGCAGGTCTTTCACCTGCAAATGAGCATGAGTTGAATAGCATTATAATCATTACTGCCCTCTCTGAGGGAAAGAGAGAGAGCTTCAGGCCAAGGGATGATGGTGATGTTCATGTTTTTCACAGCTGGTGGTCGAACTCTCCTTTGCATTGCTCCTGCTTAGTCCTTTGTTTCCAGGGCGCCGAATGAGGGGCACTGTGGGAATTATAGGCTTCAGGTGAGAGCACCCAATGAATGAAATCTGAGTTTCCATTAAAGAAAATTCTCCAAAGGCCATAAAGAAGCTTGAGCCCAACCTTTTTTTCTCTGCTTGCCCACTGACGGCTTTTGTAATGTATGCAATCCGCCATGCTGCGAAAGTCAAGTTGAGAACAGCACTTTTGCTGAAGTGGTGCTGCACACAGTCGCACAGGGAAGGAAGGCCCCGGGAGGCGGAGGGGAGCGTTTCCATAGCTACAGGGTCATCAGAATGCAGTGACACACCACCTTACAGCACCGGAGGTAGACTGGGAGTGCAGGCATGTGTTTCAGATGGAAGTCGCTGCAGTGCATCCATTACCGAAAAGAAGTGCCTCCATGCCGTCGACAATCCATAAAGAGGAGGATATTGCATGCTCTGTCTCGCAGCATTTCTTAATTGTCTATTAGATGAGATGAAAGCCAATGAATGCGTATGAAAGATGAATCACACGTCGGTAACAGTGACTCCAGCTGCTCAGCAGGGAAGTTATTGCTGATAAAATGTAGGCTTTTGAAAAAGATGTAACAGATGCTTGTCACTGATTGTCTGCTTTTGAAAATCAAACATGATAGCATGCATTCTGTGCATTCGGTTGAATTTCCTCTCTGCAACATATGCCGCCCGAAAATATATACATTTTTGATACATTTAACCAGGCTAAATGGTAGAGAGGGTGGAGGTCAGTCATCGCCTATCACGGTGCTAATAGAGTTGAGAAAGGGTGGGAACGTATTGGATTCAACATTGTCCATTGGAAGAGCCTCCGGTGTGATTTCTCTCTTTGACTGAGTCTCTCTCTTTATATTTCTTCCTGATGAGAGAGAGAGAGAGGAGAGAGAGAGAGAGAGAGAGAGGAGAGAGAGAGAGAGAGAGGAGAGAGAGAGGAGAGAGAGAGAGAGAGAGAGAGTAGAGAGAGCGAGAGAGAGAGAGAGAGAGAGAGAGAGAGGAGAGAGAGAGAGAGAGAGAGAGAGAGAGAGAGCGCGCGCCTGCACCAAGGCCATTCAATTTGCTCTCTCCCTCTTTCCCCCGCCCTCCGAGCTCCCTTAAGGGCAGCCGACTTCCGTCTGCACGGTGAGCATTAATAGTGCGATTGGTATTCCACACTCTGCAGTGAGGCGGATGCTCGGCTAACATGCCTTGACGGCGGTCGCACCGCGGAGACCCCGACTTCTCACCCTAACCGGCCTGACCAGAAATTAAGCAGCAGCCAAGCCCATTTCCTCTTTTTGGCTGCTGGCTAATCACACACCTGTTGCACTTTGGAGACGAGCCTTGGTGTGAGGATGTGACACGGTCACTGCACTGCATCTTCAGTGGAGTGGCTGGCCGACGGCAACGGAAATGCTTCATTAGGCGATGAAGGAAAGGTCCCGCTTGTTATGATGTGACCTGAGAGCGGTGACACGTGTTAGAGTAGAGAGACGTGCCACACACTCACGCGCAGGAGAAGGGAGCAGCGCTTTATGCAGAGCTGCTAATTTGCATCCGTAGTCCCTAATAAAATAAACATAAAATGTACAAACAGAAGAGACAGCAAATAAATAGATAAAATACAAATAGAAGAGACGGCAAACAAATAGATCAAAATACAAAGTAGAGGAGACAA